>NW_024609893.1:0-97500 GCF_016920785.2 Ixodes scapularis | reverse complement strand
CTAACATAACCTAACCTAACCTAACCTAACCTAACCTAACCTAACCTAACCTAACCTAACCTAACCTAACCTGACTTAACCTAACCTAACCTAACCTAGCCTAACCTAACCTAACCTACCCTAACCTACCCTAACCTAACCTAACCTAACCTAACCTACCCTACCCTAACCTAACCTAACCTAACCTAACCTAACCTAGCCTAACCTACCCTAACCTATCCTAACCTACCCTACCCTAACCTAACCTAACCTAACCTAACCAAACCTAACCTAACCTAACCTACCCTACCCTACCCTAACCTACCCTAACCTAACCTAACCTAATCTAACCTAACCTAACCTAACCTAACCTAGCCTAACCTAGCCTAGCCTAGCCTAGCCTAGCCTAGCCTAGCCTAACCTAGCCTAACCTAGCCTAGCCTAGCCTAACCTAACCTAACCTAACCTAACCTAACCTAACCTAACCTAACCTAACCTAACCTAACCTAGCCTAGCCTAACCTAGCCTAACCTAACTAACCTAACCTAACCTAACCTAACCTAACCTAACCTAACCTAACCACACCTAACCTAACCTAACCTAACCTAACCTAACCTGACCTGACCTAACCTGACCTAACCTAACCTGACTTAACCTAACCTAACCTGACCTGACCTGACCTGACCTAACCTAACCTAACATAACCTAACCTAACCTAACCTAACCTAACCTAACCTAACCTAGCCTAGCCTAGCCTAGCCTAACCTAACCTAACCTAACCTAACCCAACCCAACCAACCCAACCCAACCCAACCCAACTCAACCCAACCCAACCCAACCCAACCTAACCTAACCTAACCTAACCTAACCTAACCTAACCTGACCTAACCTAACCTAACCTAACCTACCCTGACCTAACCTACCCTGACCTAACCTAACCTAACCTAACCTGACCTGACCTAACCTAACCTGACCTAACCTAACCTGACCTAAGCTGACCTAAAATAACCTAACCTAACCTAACCTAACCTAACCTGACCTAACCTAACCTAACCTAACCTAACCTGATCTAAATAACCTAACCTAACCTAACCTGACCTAACCTAACCTAACCTAACCTGACCTAACCTAACCTAACCTAACCTAACCTAACCTAACCTAACCTAACCTGACCTAACCTAACATAACCTGACCTAACCTGACCTAACCTGACCTAACCTAACCTCACCTAACCTAACCTAACCTAACCTAACCTAACCTAACCTTACCTAACCTAACCTAACCTGACTTACCCTAACCTAACCTAACCTAACCTAACCTAACCTAACCTAACCTACCCTAACCTACCCTAACCTAACCTAACCTAACCTACCCTAACCTAACCTAACCTAGCCTAACCTGACCTAACCTAACCTAACCTAACCTGACCTAACCTAACCTAACCTAACCTAACCTGACCTAACCTGACCTACCCTAACCTAACCTAACCTAACCTGACCTACCCTAACCTACCCTACCCTAACCTAACCTAACCTAACCTAACCTAACCTAACCTAACTAACCTGACTTAACCTAACCTAACCTAACCTAACCTAACCTAACCTAACCTAACCTAACCTACCCTAACCTAACCTAACCTAACCTAACCTAACCTAACCTAACCTAACCTGAGCTGACCTAACCTGACCTAACCTAACCTGACCTGACCTAACCTAACCTAACCTGACCTGACCTGACCTGACCTGACATGACCTAACCTGACCTGACCTGACCTAACCTAACCTAACCTAACCTAACCTAACCTAACCTAACCTAACCTGACCTAGCCTAACCTAACCTAACCTAAGTTAACCTAACCTAACCTAACCTAACCTAACCTAACCTGACCTAACCTGACCTGACCTAACCTAACCTGAGCTAACCTAACCTGACCTAACCTGACCTGACCTGACCTGACCTGACCTAACCTAACCTGACCTAGCCTAACCTAACCCAACCTAACCTAACCTGACCTAACCTGACCTAACCTAACCTAACCTAACCTAACCTGACCTAACCTAACCTAACCTAACCTAACCTAACCTAACCTAACCTAACCTAACCTAACCTGACCTAACTTGACCTAACCTAACCTAACCTGACTTAACCTAACCTAACCTGACCTAACCTAACCTAACCTAACCTAACCTGACCTGACCTGACCTGACCTGACCTAACCTAACCTGACCTAACCTAACCTGACCTAACCTAACCTGACCTAACCTAACCTAACCTAACCTAACCTAACCTGACCTAACCTAACCTAACCTAACCTGACCTAACCTAACCTAACCTAACCTAACCTAACCTAACCTAACCTAACCTAACCTAGCCTAGCCTATCCTAACCTAACCTAACCTAACCTAGCCTAACCTAACCTAACCTAACCTAGCCTAACCCAGCCTAGCCTAGCCTAGCCTAGCCTAGCCTAGCCTAGCCTAACCTAGCCTAACCTAGCCTAGCCTAACCTAACCTAACCTAACCTAACCTAACCTAACCTAACCTAACCTAGCCTAGCCTAGCCTAGCCTAGCCTAGCCTAACCTAGCCTAACCTAACTAACCTAACCTAACCTAACCTAACCTAACCTGACCTAACCTAACCACACCTAACCAAACCTAACCTAACCTAACCTAACCTGACCTGACCTAACCTGACCTAACCTAACCTAACCTGACCTGACCTGATCTGACCTGACCTAACCTAACCTAACCTGACCTAACCTAACCTAACCTAACCTAACCTAAACTGACCTAACCTAACCTAACCTTACCTAACCTAACCTAACCTGACCTGACCTGACCTGACCTGACCTGACCTGACCTGACCTGACCTAACCTAACCTAACCTAACCTAACCTAACCTAACCTAACCTACCTACCCTACCCTACCCTACCCTAACCTAACCTAACCTAACCTAACCTACCCTACCCTAACCTAACCTAAACTAACCTAACCTAACCTAACCTAACCTAACCTAACCTAACCTGACTTAACCTAACCTAACCTAACCTAACCTAACCTAACCTAACCTAACCTACCCTAACCTACCCTAACCTAACCTAACCTAACCTAACCTACCCTACCCTAACCTAACCTAACCTAACCTAACCTAACCTAACCTACCCTAACCTACCCTAACCTAACCTAACCTAACCTAACCTAACCTACCCTAACCTAACCTAACCTAACCTACCCTACGCTACCCTACCCTAACCTACCCTACCCTAACCTAACCTAACCTAACCTAACCAAACCTAACCTAACCTAACCTACCCTACCCTACCCTAACCTACCCTAACCTAACCTAACCTAATCTAACCTAACCTAACCTAACCTAACCTAGCCTAACCTAGCCTAGCCTAGCCTAGCCTAGCCTAGCCTAGCCTAACCTAGCCTAACCTAGCCTAGCCTAGCCGAACCTAACCTAACCTAACCTAACCTAACCTAACCTAACCTAACCTAACCTAGCCTAGCCTAACCTAGCCTAACCTAACTAACCTAACCTAACTTAACCTAACCTAACCTAACCTAACCTAACCTAACCACACCTAACCTAACCTAACCTAACCTAACCTAACCTGACCTGACCTAACCTGACCTAACCTAACCTGACTTAACCTAACCTAACCTGACCTGACCTGACCTGACCTAACCTAACCTAACCTGACCTAACCTAACCTAACCTAACCTAACCTAACCTGACCTAACCTAACCTAACCTAACCTAACCTAACCTAACCTAACCTAACCTGACCTGACCTGACCTGACCTGACCAGACCTGACCTGACCTCGCCATCGCGCTGCGTTGCTTTCGCACTTCGCCGCTTTCGCGCCGTTCCCTTCGTCGGGTCGCCATATTTTGTTTCCCGAAGGAAGAAAACAACGGGAGGAAAGTTTGCGGTAGGGAGCACGACCGTGGCTACCAAGACGGCTGACGGCGCAGTACCCGAGACGTTTGGCGGGCCCGATAGTAAACGAACATAACGTGAGTATCATTTTGAATATGAATGTGGCAAGCACGATCCGATTCTGAGAAAATTAATGCCCGTGGCCGTCAAGATCGAGAAAGAGCCGACACCGACAAACCGGCAGCACGTGCGTTGACGGAGTGCATCGCTGGCCGGCTGGCGATCGTCGTTCGCGCTCCTTTTCGGGAAGGGAGCACAAGCGATTGAGAGCCAGCCAAAGATAGCTGCAGATTAATACTGCACATTCTCGCGATTTGTCGGTCTTAGCTCTTTTCTCTCGCTTTAGTGAGGCGACGGCTTGAACAACCAGGTTTGTTTGCCGTGTTTGTTCAAAGGGGTCAACCACGTTGGTCGAATATGTGCGTCATTATGACAGCCACGAGTTCGGAGCGCGGCAGATTCCATGTATACACGCAACTTGTTGTTTGCAGTTCACTACTTATGTAGGGCTCAGATGTCACATCTTACGGTTTCATAAAGGTCAACTGCGCGCGAGTGGACCTCGGCTCGATTTACCGGGTGACGTAAACTTAAACTGCGGCGTGCACGGATGCGTTCGCGAGTGCTCGAGTAGGGCTCACATAGTAACTCATCTTAGAGAGCACATCGACAACGGGCAGTCTTGCCTTTGCACAATAACCTAAAATTGTTACCTGCCAATGCATGTTGCACTGAACCTAATTTTTTTCCTAAAGCAAATTGCTCAGCACTGAATGCTATCCACAATGGCACATTGTCAGAATTTGTGGTTTTGCGAGGAGGAATATCTGATTAAAATTTTTTAACCACAACCATGATAATTTCTCATTCCTAAATCCAGAATGTCTTAAAAGAACCACTAAAACAATTTTTTTTAAACAGCGTGGTTTAAACAGCATGTGTCAAAAAAGTAATTTTACGCGAAAAGAAAAAAATATTCTTTAGAGCAATATTGATGGCGTGAGACGCAATTTATTTGATAGTCACCTCCTTTCCACTCGCTTTTTCTCTCGGCATTTCAGGCACGGAAGGAGAGGTGGATCGGCGTTGCATTTTATTTTTTAAGCCTCGACGTTGAGGTGGAGAGAGTGTATGACCATCTCGTTGAGGTGGAAAGAATGTATGACCATTTCATTATGTCATGGACTTTGCGCGCAGAAATTAAAATAAATATTACGCGATAAATATTGCTCTAAACACATTTTCGCATGAATTTATTTTGTTGACGTGCGTGTCCCAACCAGACTGTATAAAAACAAATGTGTCAGAGCAGTTACCCAGGTTAAACACCTGAGGAAGAGCTGGAGATGAACAGAGACAAAGAGAGATTGCAGGCAATATTTCGTGAAAAGCCAGCCAACACCGATGAATTCCTTACGCTCATGCGTTCAACATATTCATTGCAACGTAGAGACATTAACTCCGAAGCTATCCCAGTGAGGGAACTTGTGTGCATGGCCCTTCTTGTTCGTCCCTTCTGGTCTCTTCTGTCATTTTAGTGCCCAATGTTTTCGGTGGCACTATAAGAATCAGTGGTTGCGGAAGTGGGGATTTGTTTTAACATAACCATGCATCTTTCAATTTTTACAGCCATTTCTAACTGCTGCTGAAATCAAGGAGGACCTTCCACTTTCTCCTTGCATTATACCACTGGGTATGTTTATGAATAGATTGTATCATTATATGTACTACAAATTTGCC
Source organism: Ixodes scapularis (assembly GCF_016920785.2). NCBI lineage: Eukaryota > Metazoa > Arthropoda > Arachnida > Ixodida > Ixodidae > Ixodes > Ixodes scapularis. The sequence goes on along the minus strand of NW_024609893.1, from coordinate 91,832 downwards.
CTTTCCCCGAACTAAGTTCCAGAAGTTCAAGTTCTAATGTTACAACTTGTTATTAATGCAGAAATAGAATATAAATAAAAATGGTGTTTGGCATATTGGTTTAAAGCAGTAAAAGTGGCAACTTAATTTTTGTAAATTCGGTTTTAAACGAGAAAGGTCAGTATTTCAGGCCACTATGGCAAGCCAAGAGGAGACGGGATATGTCGTCGCACTTGACTGAGTAGTCGACTATCTCACCTACGTAACTGTGAAGTGTTCTGTTGGTGGAGGGTCTGCAGGACAATACTCTGTAGGGAGTACTTGGGTTTGTCGTGGATGCAATCGGCATTAATTTTGTGGCTCAGTTCTTGTGCATCAAGTTAGTGTCGTCTTCTAAAAGCCAGATTTGGAGTTTTTTGTTGTTTGTCACGCCCTTTGATTTCCACTGTTTCTTTTTTTATGGGGAGGGGAGCTGTTTCAACACCTCCTCAAGCTTCTCTCTGGTTAGAGGGAAGTAGTTTTGATAATCCTATAAATATGAAGAGCAGAAAAGTGCCAATAGTGACGCCTGTGAATTTCACAGTTTAGAATTTGTCGTCATCCTTACAAAGTGCTAACCAAGGTTATGTTTGTCATGTCAGGAAGTATTGCTGCAGATATATAATTCAGATATCTGTCTAATGTACTGCGTTTTGGAGCGACCTCATTGAAAAATGGAAGCAGTCAATGCGTATTCACCAAAAAAAAAACAGTAAGCTTTCATTTCTAAAAGTGTTCGCCGATAAAACTGAAAATGTATGTCCGATCCTGGAATATGCGGAGTGCGTATGGGACCCATACAGGAAGCAGCAGGTTGTGCAAATTGAACGGATACAAAATCTGGCACTTTGGTTGTTTTTTTTTCTGAGTACAGGCGCACCGTGTCAGTTACGGCAATGAGAAATGAAGTGCGGCTAGATTGTTTAGAGAAAAGAAGGAAAGTGTATGGATTAAAGGAATTATACGCGGTTGCTAATGGCTTGACAAAGAATAATTCTGAAGTGTACATTTTACCTTCAACATCACGCTCCAAAAGAACAAGCAATACTAAAGCAATTGCACCCTACCAGTACAGAACTGATGTATTTAAATACTCTTTCTTTTGTCGGACTATTATTGAGTGGAACACCCTGCCTGAGCAAGTTGTCAATTGTATTAGTCCTCAATTATTTGAAGCACAGCTGAATGAATTGTTTGGTTAAATTTTGCATGTGGAAATGTTTATTTTGAGCATGCGTGGGTTGCCGCAACCTACCTGTGCTCGCCTCACGCGGTGAGTGCATGATTGAGTTATTTCTGTGTGTTGTTTTTTCCCCTCCTGTGTAGAACGACAGGTCCACAGTATTTCAAATAAATAAATAAATAAATTTCCAAATAAAAGCCAAAAGAAGTATGTCAAATCCTAGAACAATAAAAACCTAAAAACACTGATATCTAAATATAAAGCAGGCCTCAGAGTTTAAATCAAATACAAATCATTTGAAGTGTTTCACATGTCTGTCAGACAATTCATGAAATCTACAATGGCTAGCTATAGCCCAGAGCGACAACACACATTTCCGAAGTTGCTAGAAGTGACAAATCATTCGATTTCTTTGCAACCAATAGAAGCATGTGCTAGTGTAACGATACAGCGAGTATCCATGCGAATGCGGTGGTCATGTGCAACTGGGGAGGGAGAGGGTCTTTGAGGTTCCTGTTCAGTTTTGGTGGCACATCTCTCCCCTCCACTAACCAGTCAACATTTGCCTAGATGCCTTCACGACCCATCCTCTCCCTTTCTGGAGTAGAATTCTGACTGGCCTACACTCAAGCAAGCTCACTCATAATGGAGGGAAGGCAAATCGAGCCAAGGATCTCATCTCCTGTCGACAACAAGTAATGTTGGAAGTGTTTGGAATGTGTGTGGGGGGGGGGGGGGGGGAGACCGGCAGTGAGGGTGGAAAGGACGAAGCTGGGCCCCTTCCCTTCTCCCATTTTGTTTTTACAATTATCTGAAATGTCCACGATCTGGAGGTGCAGCCCAGCCCCATTGTTCCAATGCCTTGTCAGCAACTCTACTTATCTGAATGTTTACTATTTTCTTATTTTTTAAACTTTTGTAGGGGATGATCTGTGGACTGCCCACGAGTACGCACTCAGCATTGATGGCAGGCTCATGGTTCAGAAGATACCAGACATCCCTACGGCATGGGCTGCACTCTTCGCAAGTCACTATTGCTTTAACATCTGCTACGCTGAAAACCTGTCCTCGACCCTTGAGTTCCTTCAGAGGTAATTTCCTGTTCTGTGATTTTGGTATATGTATGTAGATGCCTAGTAGGACTCCATACTTTTTATCTATATTATTTCCAGGCTTATTGTTCCTATTGAAATAAAGCAAACACCTTGCACATTTACTGTCATGAAAGACATGGAGCCACAGTTGGTACCTTCCTTCTGATTTGTTAAATAGAAGAGCACATATCTCGCTGACTGGAAAGCTGTCCCAATTGCTTCCGACAGCTCCGAACAATTATAGATCCCACATCCTGCACCAATGCTGTACTTTTGATTGAAATTGCACCCGAGCAGAGTCCACAGATCGAGCGCATGCGTTTCGCCGCAAGGCACTGCACATGCAAGATAGAGGCAGGTGAATAAAAACCCTTATCTGCTTTCGCAGTCAATCAAACAGCTTCAATTTCATGTATGCATAGGCCAGTGGTCTTGGTGTTTCATCTGGCACCTGGACTGCATTGTAATAACAAAGCTTAAAAATCAATTTTAGGGAAACATTTAAGCACAAAGCTAACACTGCCTCAGCCTGGCATGTAAAGGTGAAATAAACAAGAAAATAAAAAAAATAGAGCTTATCCTTCAAACTGATTTGCCCCTTCTGACCATTACGTGTCATTTTAACGTGACCATCTACAACGAAACAACTTCAGCAATATTGCATATTTCGATAAGCTCCCGCTTCTCACTGTAACGTTTTTGTATGCAAGCTTAGTGTTTGGTCCCACCTGTTATAACTTGTGGGTCCTCAGGTCAGGAGAGCTGCAATAGGGGGGTATGAAGAGATGCATGTGGCTCGCGAGCCGCAGTTTGGTTCCTCCTGATATTCTCTTTACTAAATATTTGACTTTCTTCTAGTCTCTCCCTTCGGTCATGTATACATATGTGACACAAATGACTAAATTGACTAACTTTCCAGGTTACCAACTTGACTGAAATGTTTCTTTAATGGCACTGATGCTTATTGCAGAGGTTTCCTGAGCATGAACCCTGACCGTGGCACCAGAGCCAAGCGCTCCAAGTCAGAAGTGAACAAGAAAGTACTTAACCTGGTCAAAAAAATAGCAGAGCTGGAGTGGAATGTGTGAGGCTGTAAGTATGATTCACTACAGTGTTCACTTAATAAATGGGAAATGGACATGAGACTCATTTTGAAGGGAAGCAGAAGAAGGTGAAATAATTCAATGAGCGTAAGAGCCCACTGTCACTAGAGAGGAAGAATAATTCTCAGAGATAGATAGATGCAGGGATACATTTACCTCTAACGAAGAGTATGTGAAGGTTTTGTAACAGACCACTGTCTTAGCAAACTACAAGCATTACTCACTGGTATAGTGTGTTTGTCTGCCACTGATGGATTTACAAAACAAAAATTTTCACCTTGTTTAAAAAAAAAATTGAATTCGGCGCTTGATTAGTACTTCTCGTGAGTCGGCACCTTTATCAAATTATCTCTGCTGGATAGCAAAACAATGATATCACACAGCTTATTTTAGAGCTAAATTTCCGGCTGTAGACAGGTACCTGGAAACGTTAGTTCGTGAAATATTGAAGGCAATTTTGCAACTGTTACCCGTCTGGGAAGGGATGTGATGAGGTAGTTTACAATAATGGTTTTTCATTGATTCTGGCGAATGAGTGTATACTCATGAAACGTTTGGGTAAAGTTGCATGAATTCTTTAATGCTGTGAAAAAGGGATGTCAGGTTTCAACAAATAATGTGTTTTGCCAGTCGAGTTTCATGGCAAAGGCCAGTGACTAACACTCTGGACAGACTGACATGTCACACTGACAGATGCAAATAGCGAATAAATGGTGGTCACTTAGCCATGATCCATGGCATCTAGTCGCCATTGTTCCAAAATAATTTGATGGCCTAGTTAATAAACATAGAACACCAAACTAGTGCAAAAGACTCCTTAATTTTTAATTTTATTTTTATTTTCATTAGTGTATCACTTAAGACATTTCCTTATTATTTTTATTATCTTTTTGTGATACATTTTTTGTGATTTTACTTTTTCTTTATGGTATATTTTCTCTTCCTGTTATTTTAGCGTCAATGTTGTATTTGTCTTCCTCTTTCCTCTCATAAAATGTCAGTTGTAAATAGTGCTCTGTCCTGTCTCATTCTTTCTGCGTTCGTCTTTTGCGCTGATTTTGTGCATCATTGTTCGCAGAGTCCCACACAGCTTGTCACTATTCTGGGAATAATGGGATCACATAACCATCATCAGTGTGTGGTCACCTGACCATACTGCAAATAGTGAATCGGTCATAGTCAGATGGTCACATAACCACACACACCGTGCATCTGAGTGAGCCCAACATATTCTGACCTTTCATAGCTTTTGTGAGCATAATTAAGCTTGCCTAAATGTTTTCTTACATTGTCATGATATTGCTCATGCCTACATTTCACCACACATTACTTCATCCTGTTATTATAGAAAGCAGTGAATAAGACCCTGCTTCATGGCTGAACCATCAGAGTGGGCTTCAGCAAATAATCAAAATTTATTGCTGCTCTGGGCAATATACTATTCAATTTTACTTTTGTAAAATTGATGCTGTGCTTTCAAGCTTGGGAATTTTCGGCATTGTGTGTGGTCTGTCCAATCTAGTTAGCCACCACCGTTGGGCGCACTCTTAACCATACACTTGTGCACCACAAAGAGGTGGTACCCACAGGTTTCACACTGATTCTGCATATCTCGTCTCACTGTAGCAGAGGCGCATGCTTGGGAAGGAAAGTTGTCATTTAAACATATGGTCCACATGTCTTCAAATAGGCAGGGAAGTTGAAAAATGATAATCTGAAAATTCTAAGTTGGTGTAAGATTTCAAAAACCAAGTTGTTTGCTAGTACAGGGTCTCCTAAAAAGTTCACGCACTAACATGGCCCACAAATTTGAACATGTATAATATTTAGTGCATGAATTAAATGATGGAGATGTTAGTATTGTTGATAACTGCGGACATATCAAGTAGTAATATTTCTTGAACGAATATATTACTAGTTAAATTTACATGTTAGAATAAACATAAAAATCTTTGTTAAATGCAATTGTTGTTAATAACTACATTACAGAATTTTTGTCCCTGAACTTGACACTAGTGGTAACACAGGGGTGGGAAAGGAAAGCAGGCGTTGTCTTCTAGTTTTGACAGGCAAACAGATGTATCTTAATGTAGTATTCATAACAGAAAGAATAGGAAGTGTGCTTTCGAAATCCAAAACTTCCTTTTGTTGCTTGAAAATATATTTTTGGCTGGCCCAGAAGGTGCTCCGAAATTACTCTGACCGTTTACATCACATCATCACTAGCTTGGAGTTACTTTCCTTAATTTTTTCAGTGTGTGGTTTTCTACTCATTCTGTTCTGTTTGAATATGTCTGTTGAAGGTCGGTCATCCTATGTGGGAACGAGGCATGCAACATGGTGCTCATTCAAAACAAGATCTTGGCACCAGGAAAATTTCAGCAGCCATAAGCAATGGCACTTGGGTCTAAACTTGGTGAGTATGATAATGATTGAGCACCCAGCTGCTCGTGTGAAAAAAAATGGGGGGACACTTATGCTCGGCCTTAATGTATGACACGATAGCGGGAGGGCAGGGGGTGGAGGAGGAGAGGGGAGGGGGGGGAATCCTATGATCCCTTGCATGCACAAGGGATCGTGGCGCAAAACATTGAGGGGTTTTCTCGACATGCCGACGCTGGACGCTGGTTCTTTTGCTGCATTAACACTATTGGGTTGAAACATAACTTACCTAGGCTCACTTAAAACTCAAGCATAGCTTTACTATGCTGCCTATAATTACATGAAAAAATGAATGCCGTTTACAAACCCCTGTAACGCCGAAATGGAGCGCAGCTCTTGAGGAGGAGTAGGGAAGGGTACTGAGGGGGGTCACGTCACCTGCGGGTAGTCACGTGACCCCGGGGGGTCACATGATCTCGGGGGAGGGGGGGTCACGTGATCTCGGGGGGGGGGGGGGTCACGTGACCTCAGAGGGGGGTCACGTGACCTGGGGGGTCACGTGACTTCGGGGGAGGGTCACGTAACCTCGGGGGGGGGGGTCACGTGACCCTCCCCCCCCCCGGTTACGCCGACGCCGACGCCGACGCCGACGCTGACGCCGACGCTGCCGCCGACGCCGCTCAGGCTGGAAACGGGCCCCTAAGAGCTGCGCTCTAAAATGTCTATGTGTTTTTAGAAATGAGATATGGTTAGCATGCAGTCATATATTTTAAGAGAAATGAGGCCACACTACGTATAGTGCATCTTATACATGGCAAATATAGGTCGATGAAATGAGAAGCATGTAAGTGGCAGCTGCATCACAAGCTGTCCATGATTATTTTGGATATCATCTCAAATTGAAGTGCTGAGCACACTGCTTTAACCATTTGTTTATCTGAAGTGACACTAGGCACAGTGCACAGAGATTCTATTGCCAGCTAAGCCTGACATTCGCAGCTTGCCCTGATGCAACCGGCCACGACTATTCATATCTCTTATGGTGTGAACATGTCAGAGAAAGATTAATGATGCCTTTTCATTAGTGCACGGTGGCAAGAGAATTGCAGTCTCTGGTGGTGAAGAAAGACTAGTTCTACGTTAGTGCCAACAACAGTCAACCAGCTTAACTAGATGAAGAGGAGGAGTAAATTTCTATGTGTGCTGCTTAATTAATGTCAACCCCTGATTTTGAAAACAAACTCACTCAGCTCTTAAGTTGAGAAATGTCTAGTAAGTGAATAGTAGACTTTCCCATAAAATAGCAGTATTTTTGTGCAGCACTCTCTGCCAAACTTTGTGCATATCCTCTCATTAATTTGCCCAGGTATATAGGGGCTATGCTGGGATACTGAAATGGTATTCGAGAAAACCAGAATACATGTACTACATGGCTAATATATAGCTACTGAGATATAATGAAGTTTGACTTGATTAGGAAAAGCTAAGCTAGAGGGGGGGGGGGTTCAGTTGTCACATAAAGCTTCTTTCAAACATTTTAAAGAATATCAGCATCATTAGTTTTTTTGCACAGTGAATAAAGCGTGGCTAACATTATTCAACATATCTGTTAAATTGCTTCTATTTTGGCACATTTATATATGTTATATTGATAACTGGTTTCTTTCTTTTCTAGATCAGAGGGTATATGGACCTGGGTCCTCATCATCCAAGTAAATAAATGTTCTGTTTTTATTTCTATCCTACACATAATTTATGCTGTGTTCTGGCTTAATTGCATTTCCATGTACATACACAACGATCGCATTGCAGACATGAAGACCAGACTACAATTACAGTAAACAGCATGGCACATTAATTACAGGCACAAATTGGCTAACCTAAGGAGACATCAAGACCCATTGTTTGATTCATTGTCTGTTGACCAGTAGTAGGAAGTAAATCGAAGCAGCAAAACATGTGCGGTGAAACACTAAGCATGTCGTACAATGCGGTGGGAAGATGATAGAATCCGACAATGCTTACTTTTGTCGAATTTCGCATACTTTCTGACGTGTTGTACGAAGTGCTAGCGCTTCATTGTGCCAGCATTTTACTTCTTACGATGGCCAACTGGCAGTGAATTAAACGGTCAACAATTTTACGGTAACCATTAAATTAGCAGTCAGTTGACCGGCAAATAGACTGCCACCATGCCGTGATCTTAGCGGCAGTCATTAAATCTCGTTTACGGTGTGTTCAGCATCGCCGCGTAAAATTAACGGTATCTTTTTTTACTGCGACCGTTTAATTTACTGGGAGATGACGGTCAGGCAGTAAATTTGAATTTACGGTCTGCCGTATAAATTACGAGAAGTTGCTGGCAGCCAGAATGCCAGTCAACTTACCGTAATTTTGACGGCCCATTTTTTACAGTGTACGTTTAAGCTTAAAAGACAAGATACAAACAAACAAACAAAAAAAAACGACCACCTTCAGGCGCGCAGGTCTTATCTCAAGGGCGGAGGACAATAGTGAACTCCGGGTACAAACTGGGACCTCTACGATTCACTAACATTTTCTTCTGTCGGGTATGTGGACTCGCCTTCAAAGTAACCAGACGGGGAACAAAAAGGCAAATGGTGAATTCCGAGTAGTACACACTGGGATCACTAATATTTTTTTTCGTGGACACGTGTCCATATTAAGGAGACAAAAATGCCTGTATTTTCCCTTTTCGTCCCCAAAATAGCCGTCCATAGTCCGGACTGCGGGTTTCTGTATTAACGGGACAGAATTGCATGGCGGGAGACCGGTCGCCGAAAATTTCGTCCATATTGCGGGGTGTCCCGATTAACGGGGTCCATATTAACGAGACATGACTGTAATGGTAAAAATCAAGCGGCGTCATAAACGCAAGTCGCTAGGACTTTGACCATGTTTAATGTTGGTTCAACTATAATAAAATACGTAGAGACACTTGACGAACACCATGATGGTGTACTTTTGACGCTATCTGATTGGTTTCTTCAGCACGTAGTGTGGGCTCCGTCTGGACTTAAGGTGAAACAAAGAATAGTTGCATTACGGGATATAAATAATCTGCAGTGGTCGCGACTCCATGGAGGTTGTTCATTGGCTTTCTTCTCTAAAGAAAATGGAATTAAAAGTTGTGATATTTATTAAAACCTTTTTAGGAGAATCGAGCCCTCATGAATAATGTTTTCGCGACAGCATACAACAGGCTCAAGTAGGATAATCCAGGTTTTCTAATTTCATATAGTAGCGGGAAATATTGCGTTGCATTCTTCTGTAAATTGGAAATAAATTTCTGGTTGTTCCGATTTTCATCCATCTAGTGATGTCGTACCTTCCGCATTAAGCGCGAGACACATGGACGGCAGAATCATCCGATCCGACGTCCGATCTGACAGTCCGAACGGCGCTCCGAATCGCCGCATGCGACAGTTTGAGACACACGCTTTCGACCTTGCATGCGACACGACGATCCGTTCGGTTCCGCCCAGGAGATTCAGAGCCGTATATGTAGAGAGTTTGGCCATTCGTTGGGAAGTATAGGAGACAAATGAGGAGGCGCCATTGGCCGAAAGCGGGCTGGGCGTGTTCCAGGGCGTCTTCAGAAATTCGAATGTGACCAACCAGAAGCCGGAAATAATACCCTGGTGGTGGTCGCGAGAAACAAACCTGATAACTGCATTGGAGTAACCCTCGATGGCTGAAAATATGGTACACGTGATGTTTCAATCACGCTCATCCAAAATGATGGTGGAAGAATGCGACTAGCGGAACGATCGACATAATCCGTACGCCAAACGCCAAGGGCCGGGAATCTGCCGTCAGAGCGGTCACACTCTGTCCGCGCAAAACAGAGTTGAGCGGCGCATTCGTTTCTTACATCTTTCTGCATGATCATGATGAAAACAACACGTGCACCCTATTTTCAACAACAAAGAGTTACTACACTTCACTCTTACGCACTTACTAAAACCATATACGAACAAAGACCTTCGATGATCGATCGGCTCAGAACTGTTTCTCGCTACCACCGCTAGGGGATACTTTTCGGCTTCTGGTTGGTCAAGAGAGCATGCCAAGCCCTCTTTCCGAGACTGCCGCACGCCCTGGCTCTGCCCGCGCCTCCCATTGACCAAACTCTCTACATATACGGCTCTGAGGAGATTCAAGCGCTCCAGCGTAGGTCCGCGTTCATAGATCTCTGGTCCCAGATTGACGGTTTAGCTCGCACGAGCGAAGTTAGGAGCTCGTTCTCGCTAGCGCGTGCATTCTTTGCCGGTGCCATCTTTTTCGAGCGGATCCGCGTGATTCACGCGCCCGGCTTCCCGTCGCCCGTACCGTTTTCTTATTCGTCCCGCAAGACCCAGTACGCCATCATGACCTTCGCGCTAGCTGTGCTGTCATTGGCTGAACGCTTCAGACAGTCCGTCCGCCGTGCGAAACTATCCGGCACGTTGGATGCACGCCGGATCGCCGATCCGACGTCTGAAGCGACCAAATTTTTCGAATCAAGCAGTCGTACAGCCGGATCGGACATCGGATCGGATGGAGTTCGCGCATGTGCCTCGCGCTTTATGAACAGCATGAACGCGCTCCGTCTCTGCGCCGTTCGCGTTCGGCGTCACGGCACGACGCGCGTGCATCGCACAGAAACCCGACGCCTGTACAGTCATGTGATGCTTTCAAATTTCCGAATTACTTCTTGAACCAGAGAAACAGCATGATCAATATTCATTGGACATGCGCGATGTCTCGTGTTCTGATAAACATGCATACGTCTCCCCGGAGCGCCTTTTATTTTTAGTTTCCGGAGTATTATGAAACATGAGATTCGGCAAACTGAGACCTACATTTTCAGACTTATGGACTTACTCGCTTCCAAAGTCTCCTTCTTCTTCTTCTTCTTCTTCTTCTCTCTCAATCTCCTTCTCCTTCCTCTTCTTCTTCTTCTTTTTCTTTTTCTTCTTCTTCTTCCTCCTCTTCTTCTTCTTTAGAGAAACCTTTAATTGAAACAAGCTCCTCATACTATTTTATAATAAACTAAAGAGAGATGTTTTTTATTATTTCAGAAGTAGCAGTCCAAACCTTGCTCGTCTACTTGTTAAATTTGACTGAAAATATTAATCCAACTACGTAAAGCCCCCAGAGATAGCCCCTATAATATCAAGAAAACATTCAGTGAGAATAAGGGATGCGTTAATTTTCAATGCGCAATCAAGGAAAGTTGAAAGGTGCTCCTTTTAGATCATGTACCCCTGCCAAACTTGCTATTGCGGCGAGGGGCAAAGAAGCAAAGATGGCTATACTTCACAGTCATCGATGTGCTTATATCTATCAATAGCTTACCCAACTCATTTACGCCGAGGCAATCACTGAGCCGAGCACTATACGATTACTAGACGTGAAATATTTATTGGTGTTTCAAATAAAACAGCAAAACAAATTCAAAATGAAGGCGGGCTTTGTCTCAAAAGTAGGGCCTCTCTCGGCATATTTATGTGTGGTGAACTTGAATAACATGTTCATGCTATAGATTATCGTATTCAGCCATAGGGCAGGCTGCGGAAAATTAAAAGGTGTTTATTTTTTATGACTCGCGTAGTTTCTCTTCTGGGACTAGTGTTAAATTTATTTTACTTCCCCAAGTGTTGTACTACACGTATATATATATACTATATACATATAGTGTACTGGGAGACACGGGTTCGAGCGTTGACCGTGTAAAGTACTTTCTCCGCACGACTGCCAGCGCAGAGGACAACAGTTTACAGAACAACTATATGGTCTCATGTCTACACCTTTTGTAATCTAGCCTAAAACAACTCATCAATAACGAAAAGAACAGTTACCCACAGCTGGGCTCTCATACACACAAATTAAAAAGACGCGTGTGCATATTGTTGCACAAAAGAAGCACTCGCCCAAAATTCCAGGAAACTTAACCCATTTGTACCCACGACTTGTGGGTTTACGTGCACTGAAGTTTTAGCGACAGGTTTCCACTTCCTTGACCACGTGTTTGAAATAAACCCAGTGCGATTCTGAATAAACAATTCCGCGATCTCCTCACTTGCTAATAGCCTTCTAATATACGTATGAACTCACTAAAGCCGCGGGCACTCTACTGATATATCATTAAAAACACAGTATGCAGACAATGCCTGAGACATTCTTCTGCCTTGTATGATGGTCCTGTCAGCTTGGTCACACAGAAACTGTCTGGACACATGTTTGAATCATACAAATGTACAAAGCAGACATGCCTACAACATGCTTGAGTTTCTTTTTCGCAGATAGTCATGTTGCATGTCTGCAGCAAACACCGTGTCCTTTCTGTGCTGTATAAACTGTATGACTGCTGAACAAAGGTATTACGTGTGGTTGCCAACACGTTCTTATCATATCTCCCCCCAACAGGTCTGCATCATCGCCAGCTTCGTGGTCTGCTGGATCCCGTACTTCGCCGTCCACAATGTCCGCATTCACAGTCACTACTGCATCAGGGTCCCCCGGGTGGTTATCGTGTTCGCCGAGACGCTCGCCCTGCTCAATAGCGCCGTCAACCCGGTCTTCTACGGCCTCTTCAACACCCACATCCGTCGCGGACTGCGGGACATTATTCGAGCGTGCAGAAGACGCAGCGACCTTGGGCCTGAGCGCGAGTCCACGATGCGCAAGGGAGGCAACGCCTTCACCACGTCAACGTATGCTCTCCAAGCGTCCTCGGGCGACTGCTTTCCCGGACAGCCCTTGAAGACTATAGGCTCTATTGGTGCGGGAAAGTTGATCAACAACGGGGACATTGCTGCGGTCTGAAAGTATAGCTCACAAGGGCGCCATTGGGATGGTGCCTTATCAACCAATATCGTCACAATCACGTGCACTGCTGTCGGGATGAATTTCAAGACTTGGTGCCAACTGTTTTTGTGTCGTGAATTATGCTCATGACATTCAACAAGCTGGATCTTTAACATAACCTGCGTTGGTTTCAGTGACGGCCCCTCCGTGGGTGGGTTCAAACTGACTTTTAATTAAGGCCAAGGCGGGCTTTGGTAATAATAGGTGGATGTGTAATCGATGATTAGGCCCAGTGTTTACATTCGGTGTGTGTTTGAAAAACTTGGGGGATAAGAGACGAACAACTCTATTTCAATGGAGGCCAGAGGAACTGCGGCCTATTAAATTTATTATGCTGCCTATTGAACTCAGATCGTTGGAATCCTACATGCCTGAAATACGGCGACATTTTCCTTTAGTGTTTCAGGGCGCCTCACTCAATCAGTGTGCCCCATATTTGCCGTCAGGGTCCGGTTAGAGAGATCAAGAGTCATTAAAATATGTTTTATTTATGGGAAGCAAAGATATCTCTCTGATTCGGTTCAATTTTTGTGTCAGCTGTTCAGGAATTTTAAGTCATCGGAAGTGGGCAAACCTCAAACATACCGGCACGCCTCCGGTTTGTTTCATGGTTCTCGTGGCATTGCATCGGTGCTGTGCGTAAAATAACGGGACAAGAAGTGATCTCACATATGCACTCATCGTCGACAGCGACGTCGGTGATGAGTATCAGTGAATCCTTATATACCACAATCATGCAGCCGTGTATGAGCCTCGGTTTCTTAGATCAAAATCGACTCTGCGGAAAATGCAGCCGAAACAAGCGGAAACATAGTTAGATTTACTTATTTTTTTATTTAATAAGGTCTGGTTGATTCAGACACTTATTCCGTACAATATCTTTGATTTGGGAGAATAGTCTGGTATCACCAGAATGTTTCTGAATCATATTAAATAGTTTCATTGATTCGTCTAAAATACGGATTGATCGATTTTCTTGAGCATTATCAAACCTAATTCATTGTGTTCCCATAAACATAGCACGATTTACAGCTATTGTTGTAGTGCTTCGCAGAGGGTAATGAGTTTTTTTTTATGAACCCCGAATGAATGGTGTAACTAATGTGACTTTTCCGCCGAATGTAGCAATTCGTGTGATGGGAGAAGAAATTGAGATCTTGGTTTGAAACAGCGGGACCGAACAAGGAATAACTAAGACGAGACAGCCGACAGACGACGTCTTCACTTTGTACTTGTTGGCCGCGTTGTTTTAAAACAATACGCTCATCAACCAACTAGCTCAAACATACCATTTCAAAAATTAATAAAAGAGGCTCAAGATGAAATAACAGATTGTGTTCACTTGAAGGGCATTGAGCAGTTCACTGTCGTTCCTCTTTCCCTGTGGAGGTTGACTATGTTACTAAAACGAGGTCAACGTGCCTAAGAAGTCGAAGCGCTTGTAAACAATAACGCTAAAACATTATGTTCCTTTAGGGGCTTCTTTTTATGTAATTAAAAAGTCAAGTGTTTATTTACATTTTTGTCTGATTTTATGCGTGGAAATGTTGCGGTTAGGGAGCTATATATTTTTGATAAAAAAGCTATTTTCCAACGACAACACTGCGTGTTGAGAAAAGGTTTTCCTAGTTAAACAAATTCCGATACATTTCATTTCCCGCAGCGTCACAGAAAGTAAATAATCGCGGTTGCGCGTTTGCCACAACAACCTCGAAGCGCCACTACTTTACATTGCGGCGCTTAGGGGCTGTTGACACGTTTATGCCTTTCAGTTAATCTAAAATTACAGGAAGACGTTTAACCCTTTGGCGCCCAGTGTTGCTCAGCAGCAACAACTCAAGAATGATTTAATTTATCTCTTAACTTATGCGCCTCAATAAATGTCACTCTATCGCAAGGGTGATGATACCAGCGCTAAGTAGTTGAAAATTGTCTTTTCAAAAGAGATCACTGTCCTTTAATACTAAAGCTGACAGGGAGGTATGAAGGCGTGCACCAGTCACCTCGATACTCCAAGAAGAAAAACAGGCGCAGGTATTACAAGTTCAGTTACAAGGGTCCCAACTGTGCGAAATGCGTAGTGCACCTTTGCCTTCTCTCAGGTCGTAATTGCTTTCGGTCATTGCACATAAAATAATGCTGCAAAGGCCCAATGGTGCACAAAATGAACAGCGATTGGACGCAGAATCATGAGCTCCTCCGAAGCGGCAATACGGCCCCCGCCGGCCGTGGTGATTCGGCTTTTTTCGGCCCGGATAATTGCAGGGTCCTTTTGCCCGAGCTGCCTTCAAGAGAGGCGATGAAAGGTGCCGTCGTGCTCCATGGTGACATAGCTTGTCGCTTATATCGCATCGATGCCTTCTGTCAACTACTCAGTGAAGCAGGCGCGCTCGGTGAGGTTGCCAGGATTGGGGCGGTCCAGATATCCCATGTCTGTCTTTTCGACCTCAAGACTGGAGCGGCCAAGACCGAAGCTTCTCGAGGCGGGGCGACTCGCTGTCAAGGGCCGCACATGCCTCGCCGTCGACCCTTTCCGGCAGGAGGTGCGGATGGGGCTGCACTGGGAGGCGTTCGGCGTCACCATCGTTGCCATCTACCGAGAATTCTCCGAGCTCGGGGAAGTCAAGGAGGTGGCGCACGTGAGTTGGAGGATGCCAGAAATCGAAGGTGCCGAGTCGACGACCAGGATCGTGCGCCTTGTTCTGTGACAGGGCGTCAGCCTGGACCGCCTGCCTCACCAGCGTCGGCTCTGCGGTATCTCGGTGCTCGTGGTCGCGCCTTGGCAGGCCCCCATCTGCCTCCGGTGCCGCATGACGGCCACATCCGTCGTGCCTGCCGGGCCCTAAGGTGCATCGAGTACCAGGCCTTTGGCCATGAGCGGGCCGACTGCGTCCGCTCGTACGCCCAGGTGGCAAGACGAGGTGCGCAAGACCGGACCGACGATCGCCTCATCGATGAGGATAAGGCTGGGAGAGCGGCAGCCTCCGTGATGCTTCCGATGGAACAGCCCAGGAAGGACGAGGTGTCCGACACCGTATCCGAGGGGGCGTACGCCTCGTTGTTGGAGCAGCCTTCGAGCGCGGCTCCAGCCACTCCACTCGCAGGTGTACACTAGAGTTCATGTATATAGCTACCTAAGGTATATAGCTACCACTAAACTTCCTTGATATAGCATATCAAGGAACTCTAGTGTGCACCAGAGTGCGGCATCACCTGGCAACGTCGAGGCAGGCACAGCTCCGGTTCCCGAGGGGGGCCCGGCCGGGCAAAAGATAGCCGTAGAGGTGGGTGTTGGGTAACGCCCGCTCGAAGACGCCACTGGGGCCACCCAGGAACGCTGGCTGCTCCAGCTCGAGGTTAAGTGGAAGGTGGCGGCACGACAACGTTAAAGAAACTTCGATGCAAACCCGGCCTAGGCGATGTCAGGGAATCTTTGGGGAGCGGGAGAATGTACTGTTTGCCCACTTTCAAGCGTGAAGCCACGCCCGTTTAGATCTAGCGTATCTTTCGTTGCGTGGTGTGATCAGATAAAGACGGCCATGGTGGTGTCATGCGTATTTTTTGTTTTCAATTAAATTTGTATATAAGGTTGGAAAACCCGTCCACACAACGGGACAGATCTTACTTTTGCGAGGTACTTCTTTGTATTCTTGAAAAAAATCGCATTCTAGAGAACGTTGAAAAAACAATTTTCTTAACGGCGCGATGACGCCAATTTGAAGGCCGTAGGAATAAAGAATAAAGCTTTCTACATTATCGACGTTTTCACGTTTAATGCACGAATACTTTTCTGTCAGAATTAGTTAAAGGTAACTTATATCAGGATATATTTCAAGCGAAATAAAATGCCAAACTTGGCTTCAGGAGCAAATCTTACATAATGAGGCATTTTTCGACAAACTTTTAAGTCGCCTTAAATTTTCGTTCTAATCCGAAACTTTTTGTATCGAGTGTTTAATGCTTTGTGAACTTCTAAAAAATTAATTAGCGTTCTAATGTTGAAAGTGTTTTCTGCATTGCGCCCAGAAATTTCGTCGAAATCGAAAAAGTTAAAATTTTACGATTTTTGTGCGGCAATTAAAAAAGAATAATTTTCGATTTTATTTAAATTTTACCCGATGGGCCCTTGATGAGTGGTAATTACTAATCTGCAAAGAAATGCTTCATTATTTTGTTTGAAAACAAACAAAATAATGTGTAACTACACTGTTAGCAAGTCCCGTGTATTTGGCAAATATTTGCGGTGAAAAACACGCTATTTACACAAATTACCATAAATTTACACGATGAGTAACGAATAATTAGTTCAGAAATAATGCGAGGTTGTAAAAAACGTGTTTTGGTTCGCTCATACGCGCATAACCGTGTCGCCGACCTCGATAACACGCATCGCCCCCGGCGACGACCGCGGCATTGCCGGCTATCGAAGCACCGGAATGCTTGGGGACACATTTTGAAATGACCGTCGAGACAAATGCCGCGGAAAGAAACATGTCTCGGAGAGAGATATGCACCATAAGCAATTGCGCCATGTCGCAGGACGTTGGCGAAACCCACGCTTACCGCTGCTTACCGTGCTCGCCGCCATCTTCTGGTCGATGGCAATGCGGCTTCCCTCATGTCGCCCATGTTTGTATTTAGTTTAGGGGTCCTGATAACAGTTTCTTAGACACCACAAATAAAGTTATGGGTCTAATTATTCGTTCCAAACAGTTAAAATGGATATAAAAAGCGTGTCCTCGATGTGAACACGTGACATTGCAGTTGGTTTTGTTTTTGCTTCAACCTTCAACTGCAAGCGATCTCGCCACGGCGCAAGCGCAACGCCGATGTACGCTGGAAGCAAGCGCCGGTTGGCTTTCGTTGTTTTTGTTTGACCGGAGAAAATCAGGCAAGTACGCATGGCGCCGATACTGTTTTGGTGTGACGGGACGCGAGAAGCTTCGCATAGAGCTTCGGAGTTTGCGAGCACATAGTGAAGACGTGACCGGAGAAGTGCCCCTGTGATGTTCCTGGAAGACGGAAAGAAGCATTCGTAATCGTCGTGTGTGCTTTGAAAGCGAAGGGAGTCACAGGGTCCACGAGTTCGCAACCACAAGCCAAGGTTCACGACAGCGCGGCGTTGACTTCGGCGATCTCGTTCTGTTTGGTGCAACCCGACGATGCGAAAAAGAGCTGAAACATTCGTCGTGTGTGGTGCGGTGTTTTGTATTCCGGGTCTGTTTGAACCACGCTTTTAACACGGAGCGCAAATTGTTTGTTGCGTGGTGGAGGTTCAACGGGTACAGTCCCGTCGTCGTCAGCTGATCCGGTCCAGCTGGTCCGGGAGGACGCCGCGAGCGTTTTTAAAAGTAAATCTTCCTTCGTTCCGTTTCAAACTGTGGAGGTATCCCGACACATACCGTGAGTAAGAAGCAGCGGGCGTTTTCAACAAAATCACGTTGTTTTAATTGAATAATGGACTCCGGATTGTTGTCTTAAATCTGCCGTTTTTTATGCTTCGTGTTGGACTGCGTTTGCATAGCGACGCGCACCGCTCGAGTAGATGATTCGGTCCTGCAACGAGTTTGTTGCGCCAATCATGCGGCGTGAATAAATTAGGGCAAGGTTTCCTACCTGCCCACAGATGCATGTACTGAGACCATTTTTTATGTTGTGAACGTAGTGCTCTTTCTTTATTTTGGAAGACGCGTTGGTGCATTTATTATGGTACAATCACTTGAGAGTTGAGAAATTGGAGAGCGAGCAAGCTTTCCCAACTTTGTCTCTTTCTCTCTGGCACTGCCCTGTTTCAGTTTCAGTAGACATATCTACTAGCAGGTACAAACTGCTCTAAAGCAGGTAAAAAACGGGAAGCTTAGGACGGTGCAGACTCCGTATTTCGCGCTTTTCGCAAGGTGACAGGGTAAATGCTTTTGTGAGATATGCGGAATGTGCAAGCGATTTTGTTATGCCCGTCGTTTGCGTCTCTCCAGCAAAACGAATAAGATGATCTACTACAAAGGCGCAATCACAAGCCAAGATTTAATAGCAGTCGTTTGCTTCGGTGATCCGTGTAGCTGTATTTTACCCTGCTCTCCGCAACACCGTGTCATGACGAAGAGCTGGAATGGTCACGGTTTGTGCTGGCCTCCCGGTTGACAGAAACCCGCGTCGCCCGCATCGGCACCGAGTGCGCTTGGGCTGTTGATGCTCAAGCCTTTCACCCGCGGCTTGTCGCCAGCTCATCCTGCTGCTCAACGGTGAGGAAGCGGCGAACGTAACCTCGGAAGTGAATGTAAATCCTCGTTCATTCAGTTATCCGGTGCCAAAGTGTGGAAGATGTCCAACGCGTACTGAGGGCGGGAACTACGAGCGTTTTGACTTGCTTTTATAACCGAAACCAGACCAACGAGATAACTGCCTTGCGTACTCTAAAATGACGGAAGCAATAAGTTTCAACAGGTCGAGTACGTCACCGGGGATGTAGGCGAGACGGTGCACACTGTTTAAACGCTTGCAGTATCCACGAGTGGTACCAGGAAAGCGACGTCAACAGAGAAAGAGCTCGCGATTCAGCATAATGCACTGCTACGGGCCCGTGTATCTTCAAAGTTCGGGGTGGTGGCAGTATAAAAAAAAGACGCATCAGCGCCCCACACCAGTGTTCACGAATAACACCGGTCACAAACTCCCAAGCCCCACCGCTCTTCTCGACACCGACACGACATACGACAACAAACTGCATCAAAACGCCCCAAAAGTGAAGGCGTCTGCTCCCGTACTGCAACTGCTGCAACTAGCGGAAGTGAAGTGTTGGGCGGATGTCCGGATGTCCTTCACAAAAATATATAAAAAATGCTTTGCGCAAAAATCATTTTCATTTATTTTTGTATACGTAATGACAAAATCCCAATAATTTGTTTTCATATCTGATTCAAGCTAGTCGGACTGCTCATAACACTCGTCAAGCAAGAAAATAACAAAAATTTGAACTTTTTCATGACCGGTTTAAGATTTATTGTTAACATATCGTTATTTATTGCAATTGACGGACTAGCATTATAGATTTTGCCTCCATACATTTTAAATGCAAACAGTTCTAACACACGGCTGTCCATTGCGCCGTGTTTTGTGTATTTTTCTATAAATCTGTAATGGTCAGCGACCAAAGAGCTCACCCGCACATGTCAAGCTTATATGCGCCGCGGGGAGAGATGGATATCGAGTAGGAAGTGTCGGGCGTAGTGTCGGTTGTTGTGTTTGTGTACATGTCTGTGCTGTGTAGCTGTGTGCTGTGTTGCCTGCGTTGTATGTGGGGTTGCTGTGTAGTCGTGGTCGTTCGCAGTGTTAACAGACGCGTCGTTTTAAAAAAAAAACAGGCTGCTAGAAATCTCGATAGGTGGCGCAAGTTACCGCCCGATTCTAAATAGTTTGCTCAAGTTATTTATCCATGTAAGTTCGGCATTCGCTTTTTTTTTTGTGTGTCTAGCGGTTTGTTGAAGCTACTGACGCCGCCGACCGCCGACAACGCACGTACGTTCCTTTGCAAGTAGCTACGTCCGCCGCTTGGAGACTTTACTGTGTATAAAATACATCGAACGAGAACTAACGCGCCCTGTGTGCTTTCAATGCGGCTGAAAGGCGCGCGGCTCGCTGGGCTCGTCTCTCGCCTGTTCTCGGCCGCTGGCCGCCATGTTTCATAAGGACCACGCTCGAAACGGTCTTGCGGAAGGCAGACACGGTGTAGCGTGTTAAGTTTACACAGCACCTCATGTGTAGACGAAAAACACAGATGGCCTCGTGTAAAACGAACACGTTTCGACGTGTCCGCTATGGGACAACGGTTTACACGTCTGGGCGTGTTATTTTTGCTAACAGTGCAGGTCGTGGTCACATCAATTACCGCTGGGGCATTTCTCTCTTAACGACAAGTGGTACACGAGCGAGGCACGCAATAGTATCCATATTCCGTCATATTAATGCCCAGGACTCTAAAAATAAAACGTGAACTTGTTTTCATCGCTGATGTGGCTGATATTGCCAATGAATACTGAACTTTACGGCGCGCCCGACTCTTTTTAGGGTGTATGATTATCTGGTTTGATGCTCATCGTGCTACATTTTCAAACTAGTACTTTAATATGAGTACTTGGCTGAGAAAATAATTTGATCTGTCGTTTTAGGCACCGCTAGGATCGAGCAGTGTTACGGAAGGTTTTGGCCCAACCGATGGAGGGCCTGGCGTGAACGGAAGGTTAAATCCGGGTGTATATTATGGCATTGTAACGCATGGCGTAGCTGGACTCCAAGCCGAGACATAACTGAACACGGCACAGCAGGAAACTAAGTGCTTCTTGATGCAGACTTGCCAACAAAATAAGTTGCAGCCGCCCCCCCCCCCCCCCCACCCTTTCCCTCACCGCCCTCTACGGCAGAAAGTGAGGCCGAAGGTTACATCCGCGCACGCTAAGGCGATCGTATCTCACCGACTCGCGGCTGCGATACGCGACACCGGCGGCGCCCCCTGCGCCATGTAAACATAACCGACCGGGCGTGTGGCAATGGTAAATAAACACCAGAGGCCAGGTTCACGAAACGATCTTACGCCAGAAATGTGCCTAAGACAAGACTTAACAAATTTGTATTCACGAAACAAAATTTTTGTATGTTTTGCGCTGGTTACGACGAAATCCTACGACAGCTCCGAAGGTGTCTTACGCACTTCTTACGATCAAATCACCATGGCCGACAGCGTTGCTCAGTTGGTCGCGACAACCAACGGACGTTTATTTCTCTACGTGCGGTTCGCACGCGTCCCGACTTCAAGCAGCAAGAAAACAGTAAAATGTACTTGAAGCAGACCGCGACGAACGAACGAGAACGCTAAATCCACAAAGACCCGGGAAAAGCTCCAACGGCCACGATTCCACGGACCCCGACCAAGCGAGCTTGGCAGATAGGCCTAGCAGGCACTCTGACTCGGCGCAGCAGTGCTCTGACGGTCCTCCGCAAAGACCGTCTGCCCACGACCGGCTGGCGTGCTGAATAGAATATGCCCGCGCGTCCCTTGTGGACCCTTTTCGTATTATAGTTTGATCCCTGACCTCAATTTTAGATTAAGAGGTCAACCTCTTCTTCTTGGCATCTCCTTGTTTTCCGAGGCAGCGGTGACGAACACTGTCGTTGGAAAGGGGCTCTCATCGATTCTATCTCTATTTTATGTGATATCGAGCTCAAATCAACGCCGTATGGATTACCTTCATAACACGGTATGTACACTTTGTTATTAACACTGTCACGAATGACAATTGATGAGGCGTTGATAACTGAATAAAACTAAACGCATAATGGGGCGAACTTGTTCCCAAAATAAAGAGAACAGAAAGAAGAAGAACAGAGCGTCGCGGGCGTCGAAGTCGGCGTAACAGCAGGTTAGAGCGCTGGTGCGAGACTGAGTCCGGTCCGCCACGCGGAGCCCCTTATGCACATGCGTGAGCTTCTGTGATAATCGGCGTAGAATGTTCGACGCGTAGAACATTCGGACCTCGAACACGCCTAACAGGATTCTCGAATCTACCAGAATACTAGTCTGCAGGAATAAACAAATAGATGTCCTGCTCCCGGGAATCGAACCCAAGCTTTTCGCGTGGGAGCCAGGTACGATAACCTTTAGGCCACGCGCGCGCTGCCTACTTGGCCAGCTGCGCGCGCGGCATTACTCCCCCCTTAAAAATGTTCCTCGCCCCGATGCAACGCAAAACAAAACAAAATAAAAAACGAACGATAAACTAAAGAGTCTCTTGGAGCACATAAGGTCCACAGTCCCATCGAGCGTAGTACGGCTTCAGGCGCACGACCTGGACGACCTCAGGTCGTGGTGGGCTGCGTGACTATGTTCGTGTTCCGTCGGGCATCACCTCGTAGTTCAGCTCGCCGAGGCGACGAAGTACCTTGTATGGTTCAGAGTACCGTTTCTGCAGTTTCTCACTGAGGCCGCGGCGACGGATGGGCGTCCACACCCACAACCTGCCTCCGGGCTGGAAGTGAACGTCCCTGCGATGAAGGTTCTAGCGGGCCGCGTCGACGCGTTGCTGGTCTCGAATCATGACTCGGGCGAGCTGGCGGACTTCTTCGGCGCGTTGAGCAACCGCCTGGGCGTCATCTCTCTCATTGTCAGAAGGCTCATGGGGCAGCATTGCGTCCAACATGGTTGTTACCTACCGACCATGTACCAGCTAGGAAGGGGTGAATCCAGTGGTCTCCTGAACCGCCGTATCGTAGGCGAACATGACGTAAGGCAACACCTCGTACCACGTCTTGTGCTCTACGTCGACGTACATAGAGATCATATCGGTGATTGCCTTGTTGAGTCGCTCGGTCAGCCAGTTGGTCTGCAGGTGGTGTGCAGTGGTTCGACGATGGCCGGTGCCACCGAGACGAATGATCTCTTGCGTCAGCTGGGCCATGAAGAAAGATCCACGGCCTATGATGAGGACTTCAGGGGCGCCGTGCCGGAGGACAATGGACTCGATGAAAAACTTGGCGACTTCAACAGCCGTGCCTGCTGGAAAGGCTTTCGTCTCGGCGTACCGTGTGAGATAATCGGTGGCGACGATAATCCAGCGGTTTCCCGGCGTTGACGGCGGGAAAAGGCCAAGTAAATCTATTCCGATCTGCTGGAACGGCATAGACGGGGGAGAAATCGGATGCAGAAGCCCTGACGGCTTCGTCGGTGGTTTCTTGCGTCGCTGACACTCGTGGCATGATCGAACGTATAGGTGAACTGTCTTCGGTATCCTCGGCCAGTAGTACTTTTCTCGAATCCTGGGGAGCGTCCTGCTGTAGCCAAGGTGTCCAGCCTTTGGGTCGTTATGGCATCCTTGGAATATTTCGTCTCGAAGGCTGGCAGGAACAATCAACAGCCATGCTGTGTTGTTGTTCACGAATTTCTCCTTGTACAGCACCCCTTGCCGCATGGAGAATGTATGCAGGATTCTTAAGAAAGCACGGGGAATCGAACTCGCTTGTCCCTCTAAGTGCTTGATGAGCGCTCGCAGTTCAGGGTTGTCTCGTTGGAGTGCTGCCATGTCGCTGACGTCCAAAACGCCGAGAAAACACTCATCGTCATCGTCTTCGATACTGGCAGGACCGGCCTCTACTGGAGCTCTTGACAGGCTGTTGGCGTCATTGTGCTTCCGGCCGGACTTGTACACAACGGTCATGTCAAACTCCTGCAGCCGTAGGCTCCACCGGGCGCAGCTTCCGGAGGGGTCTTTCAGATTCGCGAGCCAGCGGAGCGAGTGGTGGTCTGTGACCACGCGAAAAGGACTTCCATACATATATGGGCGAAACTTTGCTAGTGCACAGACGAGAGCAAGGCACTGCTTTTCAGTTGTACAGTAGTTCCTCTCCGCCTTAGACAGCGTCCGACTGGCGTATGCGATGACTCGCTCTGCCCCGTGCCGCCTTTGAACTAGCACCGGACCCAGTTCGGTGTTACTGGTGTCCGCGTGGATCTCTGTATAAGCGAACTGGTCGAAATGGCCAAGAGTCGGGGGGCGTCTGGAGTCTTTGTTTCAGCTCATCGAATGACCGCTGGTGTTCGTCTGTCCATTCGAACTTTACGGCGTCCGTCGTGAGGTGCGTCAGCGGTGCGGACAGCTTGGTGAAGTCCCGAACAAATCGTCTGTAGTAGGCACAAAGTCCGAGGAATCTTCTCACGGCCTTCTTGTCAGACGGCGGCGTAAATGCAGCTACGGCGCGGGTCATATATGGGTCAGGGAGAACACCTTTGTTGCTCACGATGTGGCCAAGGAACTTAAGTTCACCATAGGCGAATCGACACTTTGTTGGCTTGAGTAACAGGCCGGCGGTCTTGATGGCTTAAAGCACGGCTCGAAGTCGTTTCAGGTGCTCGTCAAAATCTCGCGAAAATACCACGACTTCGTCGAGGTAGACGAGGCAGCTCTGCCATTTCAGACTTGCCAGCACGGTGTCCATGACAAGCTGGAAGGTGACTGGCGCTGTACAAAGCCCGAACGGTATCCCTTTCAATTCGTACAGTCCGTCGAGAGTGACGAAGGCAGTTTTCTCCCGGTCGCGTTCGTTGACTTCAATCTGCCAGTAGCCACTCTTCAGGTCCATCGACGAAAAATATCGGGGGTGGCGCAGTCCGTCTAACGTATCGTCGATGCGGGGGAGCGGATAGACGTCCTTCTTCGTCACAGCGTTCAGTCGACGATAGTCCACGCAGAACCGCAGGGTTCCGTCCTTCTTTACAAGGACGGCTGGGGACGCCCATGAACTTCTTGAGGGTTGAATGATGTCGTCGTCGAGCATTTCTTGGTCTTGATCCTGAATCACCTTCCTTTCCTTTAAGGAGACACGATACGACGACTGGTGGACGGGGAGCGCGTCGTCGTCGGTAATAATGCGATGTTTCGCCATTGGTGTTTGGCGAACTTTCGACGACGTGGCAAAACAGTCACTGTATTCGGCGAGATCAACCAGTTGCCGGCGCTTAGGAGCTGGGAGCTCGGGGTCGATGTCGATAGGCGGCGGCGGCGTGCTGTTCTGCTGTGACGACGAGGTTTCTTCGGAGATTGCGGTGACCACGGCTGGCGCCTGAAGCTTTTCATTGTGGTCCAGGGTGGCACCCTTCGTTAGGTCCTCTCGGAAGTTTGTCATAAGAACAGTTGTACGTCCTTCTTGGAGATCCGTTACGCCTCGTGCGACGCCAATTCCTCCCTCAAGGAGGAGTTGGACGCTGCCTTTCAGAAGAGCTTCACCGTGCATAGCTGCGTCGGTTATGACGGTGACGAAAACACTCGACCACGGCGGTAAGTTCACATGGTCGGCGATAACTCGGATCGCGGTTGACGTCGTGTTGGTCTCCACCGGCGGTAAAACAGGCTTTCGCAGCGTCAGCTGGTTTGCCCCGAGGTCGATGACAGCGCCATACTCGCAGAGAAAGTCCATTCCGAGGATAACGTCCCTCGAACAGTCTTGCAGAACGACGAACTTCACAGGGCACGTCTCACGGTGGATCTCGACGCGAGCAGTGCATCTCCCGACTGGTGTGATGAGGTGCCCTCCGGCGGTTCGTATTTGTGGTCCATCCCACGGCATAGTGACTTTTCGAAGGCGGCGGGAGAGCCTCCCACTCAAGACCGAGTAGTCTGCTCCGACGTCCACGAGTGCTGATACGTCGTGGCCGTCAATGACGACGTTTAGGTTATTGGACACCGCTGCAGGGGCGTCGTTTCGGTCTCTGGTAGCGTTCGAGTGGGGCCCTCCGACGTTCGTGGAGCATCTTGGCGTCGGTCGTCTTCGGCAACTCCACCTCCAGGGGTTGCCGCGCCTAGTTTCCCCGGCGTAGAGCGAGGGGCGACAGGCTTTCAAGTCGGTTTCGGTGCATTGGCGAAGTTGGACGCCATGGCGAAGGCGACCGGAACTCTCGGCGGGACGCAGGCTCGGGGGACTGAGGTCGTCGCAAGTACTCGTCGATTTCCCGAGGGCGTTCACCATAACGGGGTGGCTGGTCGTTCGGGTGGAACCCGCGCAGCCCGAGTCGACGGTATGGGCATCAGCGGTAGGTGTGGTCTGTTTCCCCGCAGTGGAAGCACAGAGGGCGTCGGTCGGGCGTTTGCCACAGATCGGTCTTCCGGGGTGAACGGCGCTCGTGGCTGGCGTACTGGAGCTGGTCGTCGCGGCGTGGGTCGTGCTGCGGCGCAGGAGACTGACGTCGGGGCGGCGCGACATAGGCGCGACGAGGAGGCGGTGGCAGTCGGGCCACTGCGGCGTAAGTTACCGCGGCTTCTTCGGGGACTGCTGCGCTGATGGAAGCCTCTGGTTGAATGGCTCTCTGCACCTCTTCCTGCACGACATCAGCGATGGAGAGCGAGGCTGGTCGGTCAGCGGCGGGTAGCAGCTTTCGCAGCTTCTCCCGGACGACGTCGCGAATGATTCATGGTAATAAAACCCAAGACTCAGGAACACAGCAGGGGACGAACACAACACAACGTCTCCTTCTGTGTTCCTGAGTCTCAGGTTTTATTACCATGAATCATCACCAGCTCGCTTGTTTTTTAAGTATTATTGTCGCGAATTATCTCGCGATTGCCTGGGATGCTGGAGCCAAGGTCGCCACTAGACGGCCGGAGGGCAGCGAGGCCAGGTAGTCGCTGAAAGTGACTTGATGGGGCTTGCAGGGCGCGCTCGATGTTCGTTGCCTCGATGATAAAATCTTGGACTGTTGTCGGATGGCTACGGACCAGGCCGCCGAAGATGTCGTCTCTGACGCCCCCATGAGGATTCGCAGCTTCTTTTAATCTGTGGCCCGAGGGTCGGCGCGGGAGCACAGGCGCAGCACGTCCTCCACGAAGGAGGTTATGGTCTCGTTGGGGCCCTGGGTTCTGATTCGCAGTAGATCCTAGGCTCTCTCTCGGCGGTTGTGGTGGATAAATGTGCCCTTCGGCTGGCTCTTGAACATGTCCCACGATGTCAAAGAGGATTCGTGGTTTTCGAACGAGTGCTTGGCGGTCCCCTCAAGCGCTAAATAGACGTTGTGCAGGCGTTGCTCCTCTGTCCAGCCACTGTGGCGGGAAACGCGTTCGTACTGGTCGATCCAGTCTTCCACATCTTCGTACTGCTCGCCGTGGAACGAAGCAGCCGGTGCGACGGGTAGGTAGATGAAGGCAGCAGCTGCCGGGGTCTGCGACTGGTTGGCCATCGTCGTCTTCTTCGGCCTGGGCCTGTCAGGCAGTAGACACAATTCAGGGGACTGACCTCTGGTACGACGGCTTCTCCGGGCTTCGGCGTCTTCGGCGAAGGGTAGCCTTCCGGGGCTGAGCACTTCGCTTGGCCGGAATATCTTTGGAGGGGTACGATTAACGGGCATGGAATGCGATACCGAGCACCTCCACCAAAATGTCACGAATGACAATTGATGAGGCGTTGATAACTGAAGAGAACTAAACGTTTAATGGGGCGAGCTTGTGCCCAAAATAGAGAGAACAGAAAGAAGAAGAACAGAGCGTCGCGGGCGTCGAAGTTGGCGTTACAGCAGGTTCAAGCGCTAGGGCGAGACTGAGTCCGGTTCGCCACCCGGAGCCCCTTATGTGCATGCGTGAGCTTCTGGAATAATTGGCGTGGAATGTTCGACGCGTAGAACATTCGGACCTTGAACACGCAAGGTCACCTGTCCCCCCAAGGTCACGTGACTTTGGGGGGTCACGTGACCCCGGGGGGGGGGAAGCTCGCGCGGTGCATTAAAGGACATTTCCCATGATGCAACGCGCAGTTACGCCGTCGGCGACGGCGACGCCGCTTAAGCCCAAAACGGGCCCCTATGAGCTGCTCTCTAAAAGCAGATCGAGCCCAGGAAAAGCGACGGTGACGGGCCATGTGCGTGCTGGGGAAGCCTTCGCAAGAAGTGTGTCTGTGTGCGTCTGTGTGGATGGATGGATGGATGGATGAATACCGCTGAGCCCTTTGGATCGGGCGGTAGCTTACGCCACCTGGCCTTATCGAACTGGCCACTAGCCCACCGTAAAATCCACCGGTACCCCCCCCCTTCGGACAATGCAACGGAAGAGGCCGTAACTCCCGGACAGTGCAGATTAGACTTTTTCTCCACCCGCTAGCTTCCCAGTACTGCAATCTTGTTGTTAGTAATTCAAGATTTTAGGAGTTGAGCTTTCAATTGTCTAGTAATTGTTTTTCTTCTGTGTATTC
Source organism: Ixodes scapularis (assembly GCF_016920785.2). NCBI lineage: Eukaryota > Metazoa > Arthropoda > Arachnida > Ixodida > Ixodidae > Ixodes > Ixodes scapularis. The sequence goes on along the minus strand of NW_024609893.1, from coordinate 63,462 downwards.
GCTAGGTATTTTTGCATTTTGCTGCCCGAACACCGGCAGGGTGAACTGCTCAGACGATCTTTTGCCACGTTTCGGTGCTTGTGCATCTGAATATATTATTCATGTTTCTATTTAAATTATTGGTTTAATTAAACTCCCGTTGTTTTAAAACTTGTGTTACATCCCCTTTATTGGCAAGACCTCACCGCGGTGTAGGCCAGTCGTCTGGTCGGCAGATCTTTCTTTTCTGTTCATAGTGAGCCATGAACCTGTGCGTGTGTGACGGCTTACGACATTCGGTGGTGGCGCTGACTGATTTTCACTAAGAGCGTTCAAATTGCAAATAAACATCTGCAGGTTTTTGCAAGCCATGACGCTCTTGGAATTTTATAAAAATATTTCCCTAGGTCGATAACTCTCTTGCCCCCCCTCGACCCAGTCACAGATCATAACTTCTCTGAACGCTGATGAGGCGTCGCAGAAGATTTCGTTGGAGCGACTTAGTAGCGCCTGAGCGCAAACTTGGCTGTTGCTTTCTACACTGAGCCGCTTTCACTACCTAAATCTCTTCTGTAGAGGTGGTCGCCTTTATTTATTACTTTTTTTGACCGACAGGACGGTATACCCCGCGGTTTTGTTTAGCCGTCAGATGGCGCTTCGGTCGGGAATGGGGTACTCGTACTGAATTGCGGTGAGCGGACGTGTTTCCTGGTTCTCCTCGAGCATCCGAAGCTAAGTGCCAGTTTTTCTTCTTTTCTCTCTCTTTTTTTGAGAGTTGATTGGAAGTGACTATGCGGTAGCAGTATTAGGTTTGAACAGCAGCAGTTAACGTTAGTTTCGCAAAGTAGGCTCTGTTTGAATTTTTGGCGGGAAGGGACGGTTTGTTCCCGGTCTAGACATGGGTCTAGATTTGGGTCGGCATGACAAGGGTGGGGACGAGTTGGTGCAGTGCGAGGGGTGTGGGAGGTGGTGTTACCTGGAGGAGACGGGTTTCGGGAGCCTGGAGGTGGCGGCGGAGGTGAGTTTCGAGTGTCGGCTTTGTGTGAAGCTTCAGCAGGTAACTGGGGAATGGGAGGGTAGATTTCGGGAGATTGAGGCCCAGCTTAAGGCAGAAGGAGAGAAGCGGGTGGGTCTCGAGGCCCAGGTAGAGGAGCTGACTAGGCAGCTTAATCATGAGAGGGAGCAGCGGGTCGGCCTCGAGAAGCAGGCGGAAGAGCTGGGGGAAGTACGGAAGGCGGGTTTAGAGGAGCGTAAGAGGGAGTGTGACAGTAGGGTAGAGCGCCTGGAAGGGGTAATTCGAGCGAGTGAGAGTAGCGAGGGAAGAAAGGAGGAAGTGTCAGTTCTAGCGGGACGAACCACCAGTCTGCAGGCTGGGGTCCCTGGTGGTCGGGAGTCCGGCCTGTTGGCAGGCGGGCTCGACGACGCTGGAGAGCTGATTGAACCTCAGCTCAATGGCGCCTTCGAGCAGCAGGCGTCGGGCAGTCAGGTGACAGGAGATAAGTCGCAGGACAAAGGCGCGCAGGCACCAGGGGGATCTAGGGTACTGGTAGTGGGGAGCTCTAACGTAGCACGGGTTAGGAGGGGTGTACATAACAGGGTGAAGGGAGACCAGAGGGTAACCGTAGAGGTCCAGCCAGGGAAGTGTATGGTGGATGCTATGACCGCAGCACGTGAGGGGGTGTGGGATAACCGGGAGGGAAGGAACCTAGTAATAGTTCATGCGGGGCTTAATGATGTGCTGAAGGGTAGGAGCCAGAACCTCGGAAAGCAGCTAAACGTGGGAATACGTAAGCTGAGGGACGTGTCTGAGAATGTGCATGTGGTTGTGTGCACCATTCCAGAAGTTCGGGGACAGTCCGGGTTAACGGAGAGGAGGGTTGTCGAAGCCAACGGAGTAATTAAGGGTATGAGTCGACAGCTTCGGTACGACGTAATGGAAGTAAACAGAGAGGTGTACGAGGCTGGCTCCCGCCCTTTTGCAGATGGCATTCACTACAGTGAGGCCACGGGTTACAGGGTGGGGGATAGGATGGGCCGCACGGTGACTGCTTTTTTGGGGGGACCGAGGGCCCTGGGGGCACTGAAGTAATTGAAAACCCAATGAAGTCAGGAGAGGCACCCAGGGTTAAAAAGAGGAGAAAACGTAAGAACAGGTATAAAAAAACAGCACAATCAGACATTGGATATATTAACATGCAGGGTGGTAGAAATAGGTTAAAATGGGAAGAGGTAGAGGAGCAACTAAGAAAGGAGGATTTAATGGTGTATGGGTTTGTGGAAACACATCTCAGAGACATGGAGCAGCCACCTTGCAACCCTGACTATGTGTGGGAAGAATGCAACAGAATGGAGGGAACGAGGAAGGGAGGTGGAATTGGAGCATTTATTAAGAAGAATATGAACTTTCAAAGGATCAGAAAGGAGTGCGCCGAACATTTGTGGCTGAAAGGAAAAGTCGCTGGGGAATCAACAGTCCTTGGAGTGGTTTACTTATGGACAGGGACAGGTGCTAAAGAGGAAAACAGAAAAATGATTGATTGCATATCAAGAGACATTAGTGAACTAGGGGAAGGCTCCGAAATAATTATTATGGGAGACATGAATGCCCATATTGAGGGTCTGGATGGGTATACGGACTCAACTGGAAGCATATTACTAGAACTGGTGGAAAAACATGACTTAGTTTTATGTAATACCAGTCAGAAGTGTGACGGGCACATAACTTGGGAAACTGGCAATCTGCATTCAACTATAGATTACGTACTCATGTCACACAAAATATATGGTAAGTTACAAGTAATGAAAATAGATGAAGAAGGTTCCAAAAGTCTTGGTAGTGATCACAAACGTATTAAGCTGAATTTTGCCAGAGAAGTAAATCCTAAAACTAGACAACATAATTCAAAGCAAACTTTCTGCAGCGACAAAGAGTTGGAAATAGTTGTGGAAAGAATAGAGGCAGCAGTTTCAGGGCACCGGCATACAGATTGGACCTATGAGAGCCTAACTAGGCTTTTTGCTCTAGAACTAGACAAAGTTAAGAGTAAACGAAAGGGGAAGCAAGGACATAGACCAAAAAGCTGGTGGGACAAAGAAGTGAAGCAAGCGATACAAAAACGTCAGGAAGCCTCTAGAGAACACAGGTATTCCAAGCGTAGTGGGGAGTCCGAAACGGAAGTAAAAAGAAAATGGGACAATTTTATAACATGTCGCCGAGAGGCATCCAGTTTGATCAATGCGAAAATTCAGAGAAAGGGTGAGGAATGGATGAGTAATGTAAGTAAGAAAGATAGAAACGCTGCCAAGAAGTTTTGGGAGCACTTGAACTCACTCGGTGAAACAACGCAAGCTAGACAGAGGTTCATACTCTCGCATCAGGGAGATCAATTAGAGGGAGATGATGCGATACAATATATAGGAGCAGTGATGGAGGAGAAATTTCGGGAACGGTTACATGTGGAAGATAGGAGAACCGAAGGAAGTAGCAGTCCAGTTTGTGACATCGTGGATTTTGGACAAAGAGAATGGGAAAAGGCGGAACGAAGAGTCCCTAGTGGCACGTCGACAGGCACAGATGGTATCCCTATCAAGCTGGTGAAGAATTTGGGTCCTAAATCTAAGGCAAAACTAAGGGAGGTAGTGAGTACCATGATAACAAAAGGAAATATTCCAGATGAATGGAGGCTTAGTAGGATGAGTATGATATATAAGGGAAAGGGAGATAAGTCTGATATTAGGAATTATCGTCCTATAACCGTGACACCGGTTATTTACAGGTTGGTAATGCAGATTATAAAGAACAGACTGGAGGAATGGGTAGATTGCGAGGGCATACTGGGCGAATTACAGAACGGGTTTCGAAAACAAAGAAGGTTGGAGGACAATTTATTTTCTCTAACACAGTGTATAGAAATAGCGCAAATAGAAAACAGACAGCTCTGGCTGGCATTTCTGGATATCAAGGGTGCCTATGACAATGTAAACCAAAGAAACCTGTGGGACATAATGGAGAACTTAAACCTAGATGAAGGACTAACAGCACTATTAAGGAACATTTACAAAGATAACAAGGTGATTATAACATGGGAAGGAAAGGCGACAGGGAAAATAGAGATAAGACGAGGCCTTAGGCAGGGGTGCCCGTTATCGCCTTTGCTGTTTATGTTGTATCTGAGAGGATTGGAGGATAGACTAGAGAAGAGTGGGCTTGGGTTCAACCTTTCTTACAGTAAGCTAGGCCAAAAAATTCAGCAATCCTTACCGGGATTGATGTATGCGGATGATATTGTACTAATGGCTAACAACAGGACAGAGTTGCAGGAATTAATGAGCATCTGTGGTAGGGAAGGAGAGGAATATGGTTTAGAATTCAGTAGCGAAAAATCGGCAGTCATGATTTTTAACGAGGATGAAGTTGAGAGGCTGAAGATACAGAATATTACAGTTGAGAGAGCTAGTAAATACAAGTATCTAGGAGTATGGATATGTGATGGTGCAGAATATCTCAGAGACCATGAAAAGTATATAATAGGTAAGGGCAACAGAAATGCAGCTGTAATGAAAAATAGAGCACTTTGGAATTACAACAGGTATGAGGTGGTGAGAGAGATTTGGAAAGGGGTCATGGTGCCTGGCTTGACTTTTGGAAACGCGGTGCTATGCATGAAATCCGAAGTGCATGCGAGACTAGAAATAAAACAGCGCGGAGTAGGTAGACTGGCTTTGGGGGCACATTGCAAAACGCCAAACCAGGGAGTACAAGGAGACATGGGATGGGCATCATTTGAGAGCAGGGAAGCGGTGAGCAAGGTAGAATTTGAGGATAGGTTGAGGCAAATGGACGGGGAGCAATGGGCACGAAAGGTTTTCAGCTATTTATACATGAGGAGTGTAGACACAAAGTGGAGACAGCGCACTAGGAAATTAAGAGGAAAGTTTTTGGGCTATAGCGAAGATACCGAAGAGCAAGTCTCAGTTAAGAAGAAAGTTAAGGCCACAGAAAGAGATTGGTGGCTAGAGGGAATGCAGACAAAGACGGCTCTGGAAAGCTATAGATTAAACAAAAGAGTTATTGCCAAAGAAAGCATTTATGACAATTCTAGGGGAAGCTCATTGCTGTTTGAGGCAAGAACGGGTGTTCTGCGAACCAGAACATACAGAGTGAAGTACCAGGAAATTGATACAGTGTGCACTGCTTGTGGAGAGGAGGACGAGACGGCTGAGCACTTGATACTCTACTGTAAAGGGCTTCACCCTATGCCTACCGAAGACAACATAGATTTAATAAAGTCATTGGGTTTTAGAGACAGCGAAGGGAGAGTGGATTTCAAGACTGTAGAGATTACCAAGCAAAGATTAAGTGAATGGTGGCAGAAATCGAGAGAAAACTAGGTATTTTCTTATCCACTGATGGCAAGGGGGTTTCATAGCCTCACTTTCTTTACACTGCGGAGTGAATATAGATTTCACATTTAAATATTCTAAGCTTAAATGGTAAAACAAAATGGCTAGGTGGCGTAAGCTACCGCCCGATCCAAAGGGCTCAGCCGTATTCATCCATCCATCCGGGAGGCGCTTTGGGAGTCGAGTGTCGCGTTTCAAGGGGTCCCGTGCCGTTACAAGTTGGAATTCTGCTTGTTTATGAGCCTTTTCCCGGTATCGGGAAAATGGCCGTGGGCATGTCGCCCTCTTCGTTGCATTTCATGTGAAACCCCGATTTTCGAACCCACGTGAAAACACTTAACTTGCCGACGAGAGCCTGCTGTCTCAGCGCCGCGTGCGTCTACCCATTGACCTTGAGAGGCGGGGCCAGACGTAAAGGTTTGCCGGGGAACCCACGGCCGATCCGTCAACACGTTACCGGTCGCCAGGTTGTTTGCTGGGACACAATGTGCTTCAGCCCAAGCAGCACATAAACGTGAAGAGAACGTTGAAAGAACGTCGAAGACGTCTCTAACGTGACGTTGTACAACGTCGAAGGTCCGGACGGTACCTTCCTTCGACGTCGATGAAACATTTAAATGTCCGCGAGAAAAGGTGCACAGGAGGTTGAGAAAACGTTCCCAATGATGTTCGTCAGACGTCACATGCACGTCTCAGTGGGTCGTTGCGTCCTCCTTCGACGTTTATGATACGTGTGTTTACGACATCCGGACTACGAACGACGTTTATAGAACGTCGAGAAACCATTCCAAATTACGTTCCCTAGGCGTCGTGGGGAAGACGTTGTGTCCATCCCCCCCCCCCCCCACACACACATACACACACTCAAAAATGTACATTTTGAGTATTATAGCGAAGGCGAGTAGCTCTCATGCAAATAAGTTCGAAGGAAGTAACTAAAACACAGGTTTGGTACAAACTGTTTATTTTAGCAATTTCAGAAACGAGATGCACTACGGAGCGCCGCCAAAAGACGTCCCTGGATGTGGTCAGCCAGAGGTATATAAAACAAACAAATTCACGAAAAGAAATGAACAAAAGACGATATCACGCTGCGCGGAATGTTCCACCGCTTACCTTCTGCTTCTGATTAATCCGCTGACGCGCGTGCTTTACCTACCCCATGGCACGTAGCTGGTACCCTCGCTGCGTGCACGGGAATGGTTTCAGAAGTGGGATCCTGTCCGCTGGGCGTTCTTAGCTGGGATCGTCGGAGGCGGCTGAAGGGCCTTGATCGGAGACCGGACTTGACGCGCCATTATCTGGGGGACGTCATTCATATCCTCACAGGCACCTTGATCTGAGCAGTAGTGCGATTCAAGGTGTGAAGAGTCATGGCCTTGAAAAAGGTCCGCGAGCCGTGACTGAACACGACGGCGTTTTTGGCGATCACCGACTTCTTGAAAGGGGCGACTTGAGCGACTCAGTCTGGACAGCATTATAGAGAAATCAAATCGCAGCACATCCACTGTATGCAGACTGGAAGAAATCACGGCGACAAGCAGCCAGCCTCGTAGACCTCGTAGACGTGACGGCCGGTCCTAGTGACTGACTTTCGGAAAGAGCTGGACCGGGTTATACCCAGAACTTTTGGGAACGACTGAGAAAATATGTCCACCCGGAACTAACGCTTGTCGATTGTTCGTCGTCACGCTTGTCGATTGTTCGTCGCCACTATCTTCCCCACATTTCTCTCTCGCCCTCTTTCCAATTTTCCCGACGCATCGCATAGGGCTCCATGGAGAGCCACTGGCATCTCCTCTGCCTGCCTTTCCCCCTCTCTCTCGCGCCGCGTTAACGCCAGCTTTTTTTTTTTTTTTTGCCGACACGTAGGTGCGGGCTGAACTTGAACGCTTTTTGGACTGTCATCTCGGCCATTCAACGGTTGGCATCATGAGTGCCAATCTACATGAACTGTTAACAGTATCTACTGGATTTCGTCATTGCCGGGCATTTTATTTTTTGAGTAGCGTTCAAAAATACGCAAGTGTGCAGTGAAATTGTGCTCCTACAGTGTGTGCCAACGTGCGATTTTTGTTGGGGTACGTTATCGGTGCCAAAGAAAGCAAGATCTCATTTGACACTCACGTAACAAGACTGACCTCCGATCTACCGAAAGCGCTAATGTGCTGGAAGTTGGTGTTGTGGATGAACTGTGATGTTGATGCAAATTTCGTGGTTGTGCGCAAGTGAGCATGGGGAACAAAACACGAAGAGAAATTGCCGAACCTTAAAACAATGCCAGGTGGTCGCGGACCAGTATGCATTCTCCTAGGAAATGATGCATGCCTGAAATCACCTAGAAAGGGCGACCCGCCTGTGGCGCGTCCCACGACCCAAGCAAGACGACAACGCAAAAAACAAGAATGGCACAATTCGATTCGTTGTACACGCCATGGGCTTCACTTCCATTCGCTTGACTTCGCAAATTAAAACCATCACAATGTTTCAAACAAACCAAAAGTATAACAAGCACATGTAAAAGGAATGATATTCCCAACATGCCTTCACATCATTTCTTTTCCTTCAGTGCACATTCTGTATATGCCCTCCCTAGCGTAATCCCATGTGCAATTAATAATATCTTGAAATAAATGAATTAATCTATAAATAAATAAATTCCCCAAGCTCTTAAAGATTAAGTTTTGTTTACGGCTCTTGAGCAGTATCCCCTTGACCACAGCTGTACTTAAGCTTTTAACAGTGAACTCGTATTATACGTGAGTCTGCGGCTGTAGATGGAGCTGGAAAAGCTAACAAAAAATGACACACAAAACAAAGGTTGTGGCATCGCATCACCAGGGCGTCAATGACAGGACAAAAATGAAACCTAATTTAAATATGTCGTCAACGTTGAACTAAACATGAGTGGTCGGCGTTGGCAGTACGTCCTGTATGACGTTTACGATAGTTAGGTGTGAACGCGACGTCGCTGAAACGTCACTGATGGGACAACATTATAACGTCACTGACGGGACAATAATATAACGTCACTATATTGGCTTTATTGTGACGTCGAAGAAACGCGAGTGTTCGACGCTGCTAAAACTTCTTGTCTTGACGTGGTGGCGACGATGACAACGTAGAAGTTGAAACACGACGTCGCCAGCACGTCACGAACAGGACGATAATGAAACGTCTTTTATGAACTTCACGTCAACGTCTAAGAAACGTGAGCGTTGGACGTTGCCTGAACATCGTACATTGACGTTGTGGGAACGTTGACGACGTTTGAGTTGATATACAACGTCGTCCCAACGTCACTGATTTGACTCTAATAGAACGTTATATAAGAACGTCACCTCAACATCGAAAAAACGTGACCGAAGTCACGCGGGACGTCACGGACGTCAGGGACCTTTTCTCGACGTTTCCACGACGTTTTGTGCTGCCTGGGAGAGCTCTCGGAGTCGTGTCTCGAAACCCTTCCGTGACGCCCGGAGATCAGGCGCTCCCCATATATTCTGTATATGCCTGGCGCGCCTCTTTTTTTACTTTGTTTCAACGGCACTTCGTGGTGGCATTGACGTGCCCCCGCCGACATCTCTCGGTGGTTCTTGCCGTTCGCGAATCTGTATCTCCTGTGGCAGATAGGAAAGCCATAAGTCGTATTTTATCCTCGGCTTCTGAGAACCAAGGCTTGGCTTTTGGTTCACTCTCGGAGCAATGACCTCTCACCCGATTGGTCGAAAGTGCGTCGTGTGTAGGCGTGGTAGTTTGGTCCCTTTAGCCAATGGGACCAGGGTCGAACCCTGATTGGCCTAAACGGGTTCGAGCACGCTGTTTTAGACCCTGGCCGGACAGGGAAATCTTTTGAGTTTTGGAACGAGCTCGTGAGCGACCCCACCGACGTTCAGGTCCCGCGGTGCGCCGCGTTACCTGTCGTGCGCGACAGCGTCTTCGTCTTCACGGCTACAAGGTAGTCGCCGTCCTTACCGTGCACGGTAGGGCCATTCGACGCCGAGGCGTCTGTGCAGTCTGTAAGCCGTGTGCGGCAGTTTATTACAGTTCGCACTTGTATTTTTTGTAATTGTTTGATTTGTTTTTATCGAAGTAAAATTTTGTTGAACTCGTTAGCCTTCCGAGTTGTCGGTCGCCTCCGCATCACCACCGACGCATCCAGCCCTCCAGCAACTACCTTCATCCACGATCCCCCGGTCCTTGACGTCAACTTCAAGGTGGTTCATCGAGTTCGGGGAAAACAACCGTTCCTTTAACATCTACTGGCGCAGTCGACAGGATCGTGGATGTCGTCGGCACCTTCAAACATCATCAGGTGCCACCAAGAAGGCGACGCCGGCAGTTGCTGCGGGGGAGCCCATGGTGACATCCCCGTCGACGGGCGGCGACAACACTCCGAGTGCGGCTACTAAGTTCAGGTAGGTGGTCTCTCCTCTCTGTCAATGTTTTGTGGGACACCGTTTGAGCAAGACATAATGCCCGAAACGAGAAGTGGAACCTCCACTGTTTCGCCTAGTGCTGCGGACAGCAGTGATATGGAGGCGATAGGGGAGCGGGTTCGTCGTCGATGGAAATTCAGTTGAAGTTGGCCGAGCTGAACGCTCGCAGTGAGGCAAGGGCGGTGCGTAGCGAGCGGGATCCTGAGATGGAAAGGGGGAGACGCTTAAGCACTATTCCAAAATACTCCACGGGGCAATTCCGAAATTTCCACACGACGCCGAAGTGCCGGTATGGTTTGAGACCGTAGAGCGCCTTTTTCAGGGGTATGCCATACCCGTCGAGATACAGGCGCATCTCGTTTACCCTTTGATCGCCACTCGCCTAGCGTACCTCTGCGCGAGCATGAAGGACCTCGAATTTACGTTCGAACACCTGAGGTCTGTGGTGCTCGCCGAACTGCGACTTTCGGCGGAGGAATATCACAAAAGGTTTACCGCTGCGTCAAGAAGACGTGACGAGACGTGGAAGCAGTTTGCTACCAGAACCTCTAGCTACCTCCAGTATTACCTGAAAGCTAAGAAGGTGACTGAACGCTCAGCTGTCATCACTCTATGTTGCGGACCGTATGAAAGAGTCAATGGGGCAGAGCGCTCGGGAGTACGTCACCCTCCGGGAGGGCAAGGACTGGCTTAACCCGGCGGGCATGGCCGACATTTTGGTGGTCTACGACACGGCAAAGGGCACTGCTCGAGGCCCATTAGAGGGAGAAACGAGAGGGTCCGGATGTGAAAACCGCCGCCACGACGGGAGACCGCCCGGAAGGCCTCTCCACGCGCCCCGGCGTAATTGCCACGTGTGTGGTAGCCCCTCACACCGAGCGGCGGAATGCACACGGACACGCGAAGCGAAGGCTTCTACGTCGCACGTGAATTTGCGACACGTTTTTCTGGATGAACCTGGGCCGGACCCGCTGACTATGAGAGTAGCAAGCGTATGGAGGGAGCCGCCGACGCCTTCTGCATCGACGCACGTTCAAGTGACGTGCGGCGGACAGGCGATCGGGACTCTCTCTGATTCGGGTACCGAAATAACGGTCGTTCGGGAGTCCCTTTTGCGGACCGCGCTGGTCGAGCCCAGCGGTTCGGTAACGCTCGAGTCCGCTTTCGGGGAAAGGGTGAATGCCAAATTGGTTGCGATTCCCATGTCTCTGATAAAACCGGACGCTCCGGCGCTCGAGGAGGTGTGCGAGACGGAGTCGGTAATGTGTGCCCTGACGAGTGATCTAGCCCCGCACACCGACTGCTTGCTTGCCTTAGACGGATGGGAAGCGTTTTCCACCGATGCGTGGCAAGACACAAATGGGATGAGAGGCGACGTCTTCGGGAGAACGCATCCCGACAAAGTAGTGTGTGCGGCCCAGTTAGCGGCCTGGGAGGACATTGCGTTGAACACCGGTGAGCCTATCCTAAATTGTTATGACGCCAGTCAGCTGAGAACCTCTCGCGCCCTGCTGCAAACAACCGAGGACGATCCGACTCTCGGTAAAGCGAAACAGCACTCAGGGTCGTTCGGAACACAAAGGGACGAGCCAACATTGGCGACGGCGATCCGCGACGCCGGTCTGGCTGGGCGTGACACGTTCGTTCAGAACTGCGCTTCAGGGAACCCGACAGCACAACTCGGGCGCCCGCAGACGCGTAGGGGGGACGTCTCGCCTTCAGCAGACGAGTCTCGTGGGGTGGTAACCTGGGACCCCGGAAGGGGGTGGCGCGCATAAAACGACGGTGTCCCCCATGGCGACAGAAGGGTGGGTCCACCTACGGTTACCGTGAGCATGTGGACCACCCGAGACTGCGTGCCTGAGCTGTTGTGACATTTCCGCAAGAACACAGGGCTGTAGCGTTTTTCTGTATAACTGTGTTCTGGCTGCGGGAGTGTGATCTACAAGAGACTGCGGGAACTTATCGTCACAACTGCATTATTATGTTTGTCACCACGCGGTGACTGTCGTAATACTGCCTAGTTGTTGCTTTTTTGTGTTTTGTTGTGCATTTTGAATATTTTTTTTTTACTAAGTGTTTAGTGAACACCCGTCTAGCGTCTCTATTTGTGCGTATGGTAGCACAGTTAACCTGGTGCACTAAAAACCACACGTTTTTTCTTGTTTATTTTTTTACTGATGGGTATATTTCTTGGTAGCTGTTATACCATATTATCTTTTGAATTTTGCCGGAAAGCCCCGTTAATTTGTTTCACTAAGTGGGTTCGCATAAGTTGTATTTGAGTTTTGGGTTTTGCCGACCACTCTTGTTTGTTTTAACTGCTGACCAGTCCAAGAAGTCCTGGCGCAGTCTTAGGAGGGACTTGTAGAGGTGGTCGCCTTTATTTATTACTTTTTTTGACCGACAGGGCGGCATACCCCGCTCTGTTTTGTTTAGCCGTCTGACGGCGCTTCGGTCGGGAATGGGGAGGCGCTTTGGGAGTCGAGTGTCGCGTTTCAAGGGGTGCCGTGCCGTTACAAGTTGGAATTCTGCTTGTTTATGAGCCTTTTCCCGGGATCGGGGAAATAGCCGCGGACATGTCGCCCTCTTCGTTGCATTTCATGCGGAACCCCGGTTTTCGAACCCACGTGAAAACACTTAACTTGCCGACGAGTGCCTGCTGTCTCAGCACCGCGTGCGTCTACCCATTGACCTTGAGACGCGGGGCCAGACGTAAAGGTTTGCCGGGGAACCACGGCCGAGACATTAACACGGCACCGGTCGCCAGGGAGTTCGCTGGGAGACAAAGTGCTTCAGAGCTCTCGGAGTCGAGTCTTGGAACCCTTCCGTTACGCCCGTAGACCAGGCGCTCCCCATATATTCTGTATATGCCTGGCGTGCCATTCTTTTTACTTTGTTTCAACGGCACTTCGTGGTGGCATTGACGTGCCCCAGCCGACATGTCCCTGTGGTTCTCGCCGTTCGCGAATGTGTATCTTCTGTGGCAGATAGGAAAGCCATAAGTCGTATTTTATCCTCGGCTTCTGAGAACCAAGGCTTGGCTTTTGATTCACCCTCGGAGCAATGACCTCTCACCCGATTGGTCGAAAGTGCGTCGTGTGTAGGCGTGGTAGTTTGGCCCCTTTAGCCAATGGGACCAGGATCGAATCCTGACTGGCCTAAACGGGTTCGAGCACGCTGTTTTAGACCCTGGCCGGGCAGGGAAATCTTTGAGTTTTGGAACGGGCTCTTGAGCGACCCCACTGACGTTCAGCTGCCGCGGTGCGCCGCGTTACCTGTCGTGCGCGACAACGTCTTCGTCTTCGCGGCTGCAAGGTAGTCGCCGTCCTTACGGTGCGCTGTAGGGCCATCCGGCGCCGAGGCGTCTGTGCAGTCTGTAAGCCGTGCGCGGCAGTTTAATGCAGTTCACACTTGTATTTTATGTAATTGTTTGATTCTTTTTTTTTTTTATCGAAGTAAAGTTTTGTTGAACTCGTTAACCCTCAGAGTTGTCGGTCGCCTCAGCATCACCACCGACGCTTCCAGCCCTCCAGCAACTACCTTCATCCACGATCCCCCGGTCCTCGACGGAAACTTTAAGGGGTCCATCGAGGTCGGGGAAAACAACCTTCCCTTAACATCTACTCATGCCAAATCTGCTGGCCCTCACTACAGCACTGCCGCACCCTGTACTTTCGATAATTTCGAACGTGGTTGAAACATCGAGTCCAGTTGGAAATCGAAGCTTGTTCTGTGTTATGTAAGCCACCCTAACCTACGTCTTGAAGGTTTAGTTTCTCGCGCCGCTCGTTGGCCCATCCGGCTACGGCGAATGCAGGTTGAAGAAGATATATAATCGGTGACAGGTCAAGAACGAAGTGGAAGCTCCTCCCACCCCTTTCCACTTCAGTGGAGCGAACGGTGGAGAGGAGGGCCCCTCTCTCCACCGTTCACACTATTAAAATAGAAAGAGGTGGGAGGAGCTTCCACTTCCTTCTTGACCTGTCACCGACTATAGCTCGAGATTGGCTGCAAATAGTCCATGGTCCGAGCCCACCCACCGGCTTTTTCTTGTGAGGGTTTCTTTGCTACCCGACGTTCACTGTTTTGCGCTCTATGGAAAAATACAAAAAAAATAGCCAATAAAAAATGCTCTCGTAGGACTGTCACTTCTGAAAACTCGTGCAGGTAGACGCGATTTCACGCCTTCTGTAACAGAAGAGAAACAAAAGCACTAGGAACAATATGATCAGATATGTAATTTGTTTCAACCAATTTTTCTCACGCATCTGTCAATGCGTGGACACAACGGCAATAAGCAACGCCTTCGCGGTGACATGTATACAGTCATCTCTGTGACTGTAGTGTAGATTAGCATAGCACTGCTCATTTTTTTCCATTTGTTCCGTCGTCTTAAATGTATATGTATATATATATATATATATATATATATATATATATATATATATATATATATCATACATACCGAGTTTTACAAAAAAAATTAAAAAGCTTGAACATAACTAGGACGAAGAAGATACGAAGACAACAAAAGGGCGGGCGCCAACTCTCAACTCAGCGGAGAGTTGGGCTATATATAGCCCAACTCTATACTTAACTGCCTGTATTGTCTTTGTGTGCTCTCTGTCCTCATTTTATTCGTGTTTTTTTACATTTTAACAAATCTAGACCAACTAACACGAGCCCGTCTTTTAATGCAACATATTTCTTCTACACAGGGCTTATTTTTTTTTGGAGTGGAGAGTTAGCGCCCGCCCCATTGTCTTTGTTTCTTTGTCCTCGTCTTATTCGACCTTCTTAAACCTTTCTCAATAATACGAGCAACTTAGATCGAACATAAGCTTTAATACAGGCTTTAATGATCACTGTGTCTTTAGAATTAAAATGGTTTTTCGCTGGAAGTTTACCGGTCATGGGAATAGCAGTAAAAAAGTGTCCTCTGTTGCTTTCTTTGTATCGCTAAGGTGTTTCTAAGGAATCCATAGAGGTGACTTGCGGAGCTTTCTTCGTAAATAAAGTTAAGTGTTTCCATTTTGAATTAACGGCTGTGAAAAACACTTCATCATGATAAAAATTTTTGAGTATTATTCAATTCTTAAATGCTGGGACATTAAAAGATAAAATCCAAGAAATTTGCAGAACTTTTTAACCTTTATCAGAATATAGTGTGTAGATACTGAACATTTACTCCACAACTTGGGAGATTTAAGGTAAAAAGCGAGAGTAGTCACGTGACATAAAATGAAGTGATGAATCGTAACCCGTATTTTTATGTAATATATCATGTAATTCTTTTGAACACAATCATTTGCTTCAAAAATGTAACTGATTAAATATCATTCATATTTTACATGCATGGTGTGGGAATATTTTAATGCGAAAGCATTAACTGTCCCAAGGAGTGAACCCGCGTCATCAGCTCTTCAAGCCGCGCGCCAAACGGCACCTCAATTCCCCTACCCCAATGAAGCGAAGCCTTTAGTCTGTGACAGGGATTTCATGTATAGGCTCCCATTGGCTGGCGCGCGTCTAATTTCAAGGAACGGGGCTCCCATTGGCCAACGCACGCGTCATAGTTTCCAGGAACGCCACCCCGTGGAGCTGCGAACCCGCGCCGGCCAGAGCCGCGTATCGGAAAAGTTTGGCCATACCTGGGTTCAAATAAGGGAGCCTCTCGGGGCCAATCACAGGCCGCAAAACAGCCCCTAGTGGTGATCATGAGCTCTAAAATGCCACTCAACTAATTTAAGCCGCTTTAGCGTCACTGCAGTGAAAAGGTATAACTCTTGATGACTGAAAACTTAGCGCATTTGAGCTTTTCGTCACGTCCATATTCAACGTTTGAATAAACGAAAATACGCTCCTAACCTGGGTGGACTTGGAAAAAGAGCGTCTCAGCTGAGACTGGTGGAAAGAGAGCGCTTGAAAAGACAGCGCACGACACGAGCGGGACTCAAGCCGCGTCTCAAGACGCTCGCGCGCCTTACCCTTTACACTGTTTTCTTTCAGCCAGTCTCAGCTGAGAGGTTGTTCTAGCAGGTTGTCCTAGAGCAAACGGTCACCGAGACGCCGAAATTTAACATTTCTCTTTCACGCTTTAAATGTCGTTTTTTAAAAGGCTGTGACGTCACGGTCTTCTGATTCGTCGAAGCTGTGTTGCGCCTTGAGTTTACGCTCGAACCGCGGGGAGAGTATTCGGCGCTGGCGGAGACATTTGTTCCGCCCACTGGCCAAACTCTCCCAATATACGTGTCTGGCGTCGGGAGTGCGCCAGCAAGAGGAACACACTGGAGCGCGCTTGGCCGCTTCTACTCCTTTTGTCGACACCGACGAACATCGCGGCGCCTCAAGCATCTACATCGTCGGCGGCCGCAACCTCGGCTGTAGCGAAACCTGCCCGTTCACGTTAAGTGCACCGCAGACGAGCTAAGGGGGCGGAAGAACGCAGCACGTCGAGCGAGGAAGCAGGCAGCGAAATCCGCCATCCTTGCCAAGTTTCCAATTACACGGCGGGCGGAAGGAGCAGCGGCCCAACGCCCTAGGAGACATAACAAAAGATTTTCGAAAGCGTGAGGCGCAAGCGGATCGCGGTTAAAGCGTCTCAGGCGGCAAGAGGACGGGGCCCTTCGACAACGCGAGGCGGAAGCTATACGTCGCTGGCAGCATGCTTTCGCATTCACAACTCATGAGAAGTGCTTAGGTGGCCTCGGACATTTTTTTATTGAATCTATTCATTAAATTAATTTATGCAATGGAACTGCCTGGATTATTTTGATACTTTTAAAGACTGGCTGTCTCTTCAAAAGTGATTTATAATATTGTAATTATAACAAAGATTAGTTGAAATTCTCGTGATACGTGATGTATTTATAGGTGCAATGAATGATGCTGATGTTTTTTATGATGCATGTTAGCGCTAATAAGGAACAATATATATATTTATATGTGCTCAAATGTAATTGGTTATTACTCAATCGACATTTCAATTTCATTGAATAGACGAATCATACGATAGTTTACTTTTAACTATAAAGCGCTTCAAACTAACATATCAGGTGGTTTAATCAATGATATAAGCGTCGAATATCTCTGCTTCAGGAGAAACATTTAGCACCATTATTGACTTAGGTGGAAATCGCAATACGGTAAATATTTGTTTTTGGAATGTAATTGCTTATTCTACTGTGGAATCACTTTTTTTATTGTCCTTCAACTGTCTGTGAAAATAGTTGGAAGACACCATTTGTCAAAATCGACTTATCAACAGTAACTCCAATAACAAGATTCCACTGCACTATAATGAAAAAAGGACAGGACTCCCCCCCCCCCCCCCCCCAAATACAAAAAAAAAAACCACTGAGCTTTATTTAAAAAAAAATCTAAATTCCGAGATAGGATATCTATACGCCTAGAAAGGAACATCATGAAAAGAAGCCTTTTGTGAGGAATATATTTAAGTAGCGGAACTTTTTAACTTAGAAATGATTCCTAAACGTCGTTATTTTTGACGTCGGCCCGGAAATAAAAGCACGTTTAAGGAAAACTCTTACGTGCACACCAATGAAAACATATTTCTTAGTAAGTTAGTTTAAGAAGTTTGTACGTTAATAAGATTCAGAATTGCTACTAGGTTATAATTTATGTCGAAACATAATTATTTAACTCTATATTTCATATTTATTTCACGACATCCGTCTCCAGTTTTGCAGATTAAAAACGTTACTTAAGATTAGCGCTTTCATCACGTTGTTCTTTTAATTCGGAAGCGACTACCTAGATTATAAGTTTTTAATTCTGACACCGGACATTATAATATGAGTTCGTTTTTGTATAATTGATTAAAACAATTTCTATGATAACATCTGAGGTGTTACCAACACAGCAATTGTTATTTTGAACTTAAAATAAGTAAAAATAAAAATTTAAGAGGGTTAAACTGCCAAACCCTAAATTCTAGCTTGTATATTTAGCCTTAATCGGGTGATTGTTTGGTGTAACGGCATGCGATTATCTTGTTACCACCTTTATAAAAAAGGTAAAGTTAACACAGTGAACCCTTTGCGTTCTACCGTTGCGTATCACCAGCGTTGAGGCACGCTTTTCAGACGAGCTCTATACAATCAAGCTGCCCCACGGGGCCATCCGTCGGGAGATTTTGCAAACATGCCGTGCAAATTCGTGGGAGTCTCTCGAAGTGGCACGTTTTACAATTTCTTTTTTCAAACTAAAGAATTTCCTCATAGAGCCTGGGTTTACCTGAGCAAAAGTGACATTAGGCGGTTTTTAAAGCACGCTCGTGCAGTTTGGACCCTAGAAACAGTTAACAATAGGAATAAACAGGACAGAGTTTAAAACTTAGCATCTTTGTGTATTACAATAAGGAACGCTGTTTGACAAGTGTGAAGCAATCGTTAGTTTGAAAAACGTAAAAGAAAAAAAATGAAGTTAAATTTATTTTAAAAGAGAGACCGAGAGAGGCAGAGAGAGATGTCATAAACGTTATTAACCGACTCAAGTCCGAGCCACTTCTTTTTTAACATTTGTTGGTGCAAAGTTATGACACTGTACGACAAGTACGTACATTACCTGCCCGCAGTACGCAAAACTCTACTGAAGAAATAATAAAAAAAAATATGACGAAGTGTTTTTATTTTCTTTACCCAAAAAAATAAACCGCGGAACTTCAAACCCTGTTCTCTGCCTAAATGTATGTTGTTGTTGTTGAAAACATATTTTATTTTATGAAAAGAAAGGGATAGGGGGAGGAGGACTATACTCCATTTCACCCTACGATGGTCTAGGGCCCCAAGACTGGCGGGCGGAGAACAGCCTCAGAAAAGCTTGCATCCGCATTGCGAAAGAGTGCACTAATCTAACGCATATGGTTCTGTGTTATGACTGCGGGCTATTTTTCATTGGTGAAGTAGAGGTACATAACAATTAGCTTCATAAACTTCCTTGCCATATTTTGTAAACATGTAAACTGTTTGGAGAACTTGTACGGCGCCAAGCGGACACTGATATAAAGTCGTTCCGCCTTAGCCATAACAATCCAATCCAATCAAACTTTTGTGTACCTAAAACGTACCCGGACCCGCATCTCCCTTCCGCACATGGTCCGTACATACGCTCCCGTGTCGAATGCTCTATGCCACTCATCATTTCTGAATGGCCACTGGTTCTGATCGCGGGTTCTCTTCGCCCCATCGCTTCCAGACAGTATTTAATCCCTTCAGTAGTCTACAGTAGTAGCAACCAGACGTAGCCGCCGAGAGAGCTCGATAAGCACACGAAAAACTCGGCTTCGCAACACGCTTCTTGGCTCGATGATACATACGACGGAGCAAATATACCGCGTAGTTTCTAACAGGCTCGTGTTTGGACCCGGCGGCCGGAACATTGGGCTTTAGTCCATCGTAGGGTGGGACGGAGTATAAAAAGAAATAGGAAATCTTGATCGAGGAATCAGCTCTGGCTGGGTGCCCCTAGTCCGGTACTTCAATCGTGGCTTGCACCACCGTCGCTCTCCGTACTAACCGGTGTTGACTTCCCCAATTGCTCCAGCGGAGGGCCGCGTTCCAGCTGTCCTTCGCCGGGTTTGGAATCGGGTCCAAAGGTTCAATGTGCTTACACACTCTCATCAAGTGGTACAGGTTCCCCCTTTCCACCAGCAAAATGAACAAGTTGGTGAAGAATGGTGTGTGGGGGGGGGGGTGTACCATTGATGGAGCTTATTGGCGTCTTCATGGTTCCTGTCTGCAGTATTCTATAGACCCGTTGCTCTCGAGCAGGGGGCGCGAGCGCGTCCGCAAGACGTGACCATGTTATGCTGGCAGCACTATCCAGGCGGCGCTGTAACGTTCAATTTTGCACGTGCCACGTTCAAATGCAAGCATCTGTCAGCATCTACAGACGCGCGATAACAAAACGTCTAAAAAAAGAAGAAAAAAAAAAGAATTATGCAGCTCGTGGCCTCGGCGTCGCATTCAGCTTTATTATTTTATTGCGTTCTTTCATAGCTTCCATGAGCCCGTATGTTTCACTTCACGTGATAGTGAAGCTGAAGGTACTCGCAAAGAACATCTTCCCCCAAAAGATGGACGCACTGACACGAGCGCGCGTGCTTCGAAGGGACGGAGCTCGGTCTTGTAGCTTCTGCTACGCAGGTACTTCGAATGGAACGGAGTATAAAGAACTATAGTGGGGAAGCGTGATGACGCACGTTCGAAACGCCAGCCAAATATTTTATTTTGCTCACCTGGAGCCCTGCTCAAAACTTGAGAGCTACGGGCCTATAGAGGTGATCGTCTTCCTTGGTGGACTTCGAAGGTGGCGCTGGAAGAGTCACCATGGCTTCTCTGATGGTCTTCAAATTCTCATTATGCTTCATATTGGTGTCAGGGGAGTATGGTTGAGGTGAGGGCGAGTCCCGGTACGAATGAAAGGCTCGGGCTGCGGCGTTTGCCACCTCAATTTCCTCAACACCCGCGTTATCTGGTGCCAAGACGACCTTCATACTCATAAACTGCACCTTGGAGAGAATTCTCGTTGCCTGTTCGCCTATTTCACCTTTTGGAAAAGTTGCGGCACGCCCGTTCCGAGACTGCGATGACGGCGATGTGTTTTTGTTTGGTACCTGTTGCAGCCAGAGCCATTGTGGCTTCTTCTGCGTGTTCTTTGAGGGTCGTGTAGACCGACGCCGTCCTGACCACGTTGCCACAAGGATCGGTCACGGCCAGGGTGGCGGTGTTGCCTCTTGGCAGGTTGACTGCGTCGGTGTACAGAGTTCCGGGCTTCTTGCTCCATATCTTCTTCTGTCGGGGTTGTTTTTTGAATTCATGTTCTTTGGGATCTTCTCCACCGTGATCTTGCCACTTACAGTTGCTGTTAGTTCTCTATGGGGTTCTGAGTGTAATATGCCACCCGGTGTGGCCATTTGCAGCCGCTGCAAGAGTCACCTCCAGTTCGGTGTTTCGCTGAGGCGCTTGATTTGTGACATCCGCTGGGCTTCCCAGACTTCCTTGATGGTGTTGTAAAGGCCCGTGCTGAGCAGGTCCTACGTGGCCACATACTCTGGTAGTCCCAGGGCGCACTTAAATGTTCTTCGAATAATGAGGTTTAGCTTGTTGACTTCGGTTTGAGTGAGTATCAGGTACGCGGGTACATGACCCGACAGACTACGAAGTCATATACCAGCTGTGTAGCTTCCTTTTCCATGAGCACGTACCGCTCGTTCCTGATTCTTCTCAGCATTCCGACGACGTACGTCGTGGAAGTGGTGAACTTGCTGATGATGCTAAATTTTCTTCCCGACTGGGTGAGGATCCGGGCCAGGATCCTCACCTCCTTGGCGTTGGGTACTTCCTGTCCGTCGATGTAGATGTTTAGGTCCGCAGGTCGTTGTCTGCTGTTAGGGTTCTTGAACACCAGCAGTTCTGACTTTTGGGAGAGCATTGAAGGCCGCAGTATCTAGCACACGAGGCCACGGCATTCGCTGATCTCTGGAGGCTTTCTTAGACTGCGGCGTCATTGCCAGACTTTGACCAAATGGTGATGTCGTCGGCGTAGATGGCGTGTTCGATGCCAAGAATGTTGTTCAGGATCTCTGTTAGTCCTTTGATTGCGAGATTAAAGAGCAGTATCGACAGAACTGCACCCTGAGGAGTCCCTCTGGGCCCTAGCTTGTATGGGGTCGAGGTGTAAATTCCGATGTTCAGGATGGCAGTCCTGTACGTTAAGAAGCTCTTGATGTAATCCTACGTCTTATAGCCACCGTGGATGTTCGCCAGACCTCACAGGATTCTCTCGTGAGTGATGTTGTGGAAAGCGCATTTGAAGTCCAGGGCAAGGACTGCTCTGGCCTCCGTCCTTGATGGTCTCTCCAGAAGGTCCTTGTAGAGCCACAGCAGTATGTCTTGGGACGACACGTGCGGACGAAAGCCAAACTGCGTGTGTGACAGCAGTCCTTGCTTCTCCAAGTGCGCCACCAGCCTCGAATGGATGATTCGCTCAAAGGCTTTGCCAAGGGACGAGGACAGAGATATTGGTCGAAGGTTGTCGAAACTTAGGTCCTTTTTGGGCTTGGGAATGACTCTGACGTCAGCTTCCTTTCAAGGCGTGGGGTACTCGCTTTTAGACCAGCAGTTGTCGTTTAAATGGTCCGCTAGTTTCTTGATTGATTCGCCGTCCATGTTGTAGAGCAGTTTGACCGTGATGGAGTAGGGGCCCGGAGGCGTCGTTTTCTTCATCTTGGTCAACTCGTATTCCACCTCCCAGATTGTATTTTTCTCGTCCAGAGCAGGGTTGGCTCGCCCATGGTAATTGTGCTTGAGATGGTTCGATGCAAATGTGCTTGCTCTCCAGCTTGTCAAACATTTCGTGTGTGGTGAGAGGGCTCTTGAACACGAGTTTGGAGATTCGTTTTCACGTGGCCGTTCCGGTATTGTTGGGGTCCAGAAGTACCCTGAGGAGATTCCACGTGTTCGCCGAGCTCAGTCGACCCTGGAGGCTGTAGCCCATGTACCACTTTTGCCTGGTCAGCTCCGCGGCGTACTC
Source organism: Ixodes scapularis (assembly GCF_016920785.2). Taxonomy (NCBI): domain Eukaryota; kingdom Metazoa; phylum Arthropoda; class Arachnida; order Ixodida; family Ixodidae; genus Ixodes; species Ixodes scapularis. Next base: position 41,083 of record NW_024609893.1, on the reverse strand, counting down.
CTCTGCCTTGCGGCTAATCACCTGGATTTTTGTCTTCAGTTTCCTGTTGAAGGTTTGATTCTTGCATCTCTTGGGTAGTGATCATCTGGCATCCCACAGATGGAGGAGATGTGGATCTACACAAGGTGTCTCCTTGTCCACCGTGAGGACATTGGTGTCGGCTGCTGTGGTGCTGACGGCTTCCCTGTTCCAAGACCCGGTGTCCTCGATGGTTATAGTGGAGACACCGCTGTACTCGCGCTACTAGTCCCACTTTATGATATTACCTTAACCTAGCTTCCTGGGGGTGACTGAAGTGCAGGTGTCTGCCGTCTCCAGGATAAAGTGCTGCCGAATCGTAGTGCTGCAGTTCCGAAACATATGCCAAAATTTCAAAGTGACCGTTGTCTAATTGAGATATTGGACGTGATTTTTCTGAAAATATTGATACAAAACGGTGGCTTTTTCTTGCTAAGTAGAGGCATTCAGCACCATCTTTACCAACACCCATTTTCACTGACAATTTTATAAAATCACATATACATTTTAATTATATAAAAATCTAGTTCTGTAACATTGCCTGTGTGGTTCAGATTGCTAGTGCGAATGAGCGTAGTGCTGCTAAATCTACACCAATCGAAAGCTCCGAAAGGAACCGCCTTATAGTCAATCAATGCGAGAAATGTCGTCATGAAAAATCGGTACCTGCGAATTGTTTTTTTTTTTACTTTTGACCCGGATTTCAAGATTATAGTTGAAACTGTTAGAATTGAATCTTAGATGGTAACCTCTTCCTGGATGGTCTAATGTGCCTTGGCGAACTCGAGGTTTCAGGGGTGGGGGGTCGCCCCCTTTGTCAGCGACATTCTCACGTGTACGCTCATCGAGCAAAATCAGGATTGCGAGATGTTTTTTTCTTTGAACTGTGGGTACTTAGTAGTGCTTCTAAGGAGTGTTTCTTTTGTGTCCAAGCTTTCATTTGTGTTCTTACATTTTTTTTTTAATTTACCTACAAAGATGAGATGTATTTCACGTGTTATACTGGCTGGTGATTTCATCTTGAGATAGAGACTGGGAAAGTTTGATCCCCACCGAAAGTGTGAGCACTCCAGGCTCTTTGTTGATATTGCTTTTAACATCAACCTTACCCAATTAAGTTGTCATATGTCCCATGTGCATGCCCAGTAGTAGCGAATCCTCACTTGATGTCGCCTTTGTATCTGAGGTAGTTCCCAGAGGTGGCGGTATCTGAATAGGCGAAGCCACATTTGATCGTGCATGTGTAGTCTATAACTCACCTCATCTACAAATGTATGTTCTAAAAAGGAAGCACGAAGGTATCATGACTACACTCGGGCAAATAATGTTGACATCCTTGATTAAGTAAAAGAGATGGTGGAAGCATTTACGAAAATAGCATTTGGTAAAAACGTTGTACGCACCTACATTGACAACTCTATTCCTGAGCGTTCAGAAAAGAAAAAAAAACATGAGTGATGCGCAATATTATATATTTTAAAACTCAAAATTCACCATGTCAAAAAATTTAAACCAAAAGAAAAAAAAAAGAAATCAAACACGTCTACAGCTTCCGGTAATGCCGAATAAGACCGCAGCTCTTGAGGAGGAGGAGGTTAGGGTAAGGAGGGAGGTCATGCCCCTCCTCCCTCTCCTCCCCTCCTCTCTCTCCTCCCCTGTTTCTCTCCTGCTCCTCTTCCATCTAGCAGAAAAGTTTCGTTACATTTCTCCGAAATTTGGTGGAAAAATCCCCTGCTAAATATAGCCGGAAAATTCTCTGCTAAATTCAGTGGGAAAAACGTTTCCGCTAAATACAGCAAAAACCAAAATTCCCCGCTTAATTTATCTGAAAATTTTCTCGCTAATTATAGCGGAAAAATTTTTTCGCTGGAGGGAACATTTTTCTGCTAATTTAAGCGGGGAATGTTTACCGCTAACTTTGGCCTGGAGCATTTTTGCGAAATTTAGCGGGAAAAAGTTTTGGGTAAATTTAGTGGGGAAATATTTCGACTAAAATTCACGGGAAACTTTTTTTCCGCAAAATCTAGCGGGGAATTTTTCCGCTAAACCTAGCGGGGAAATTTTATCGCGAAATGTAGCGGAAAAAATTCCCTCTTGCCCCTCCTCCTCTTCCCTCGTGACGTCAAACGTGACGTCACATGTGACGTCATTATGGGAAACGTCGCATAATGCAACGCGCGGTCACACCTACGGCGACGGGGACGCCGCTCAAGCCGGAAACGGGCGCCCAGGAGCAGCGCTCTGAAGGTTCGCTGTATTCACACTGCCAACAGGCTGTGCATGGATGCGTTTGTGCATGGATGTACAGTGTCTTCAATTTCACAATGTCTGAGGGCTGGTTGCACCAACGCCGCTTAGCGCAAAGCGGCGCTTAGCAGGGAACCTAAGCTAAGTTTCGGTTTCGTTCGGTTGCACTAAATTTGCTTATCGCTAAACCTAGCACTAAACTACGCTTATTGTAAGCGCTCAACATTGGGCGCTTTTCTTTTGGTTGTTTCTTAATCCTAGATTTCAAACATGGTGGCTGGTTTGTGGCGGTTGTGGAGGTCGACACGGCGGACGAAATTGGTTGTACAGAGTGTTTTAGGCTAGAACCGCGTGAGAGTCTCGACAGAATGACCTTCGATTGTGACAAGGATGCAAAATATTGTCGCGTGAAGTGTTTATCGACCCCTGTTTTCAAGTTGGCTATCCACTTTCAGTGCATGTTAGCCCTAACCGAGATATGTACGGAGCTGCGGGGCTCACGTCTGTCATCCCGTTGGTTGTTCTGTCAACGAGCTTATTCGTATGTACTCACTCTACTGATTTTCGCATTACTGTGACGTATTGTTATTTACCACCTTTTTTATTTCTACTTGCAACGCATATCCTTCAATCCGATCATCGCGTTGAATAGTGGCAGTATATGATCTCGCCGATCAGCTGATTGTCGACACTTCAGCCGTTTGCATCAGATTGCGGCGCTCTTAAATTAAAAAAAAACAAAAAAACAGCGAAATGTCAATTTCTTTTTTTTTTCTGAGTTTTGAGACAATCTTCGGTGATTTTTTCTCTTCTCGCGAGTACAATCTTGGCTTCAGAAAACTGTATCGTTCCATAACCGCAACTTTTCTGGTGATTGCGTTTTTTAGGAATATTTTGCTTTATAGCTTTTATTCGCGGCGAAGACAACTCGACAACTTCTATTCGACGGTTTCCGGGCATTTTCACAGCTGCCGTAACGAGTTCCTCACTGTTTTGAACTTCATCGGTCTCAGGCATGACTTCTCGATGATGTTTTCTCTTCAGCGATGTAGCGAGTAGAGCGTCCTTCTCGCGTTCGGTGAGATTTGGGGCCCCCGATGGCTCCTTTATTTCAAAAAGTGAGCACGAAAACTACTGTCACTGTCAAAATATTTATTATTGGCCGATATTAAACACACAGTCACAGATGTGAAGGGCATTTGTGTTTATTTAAAGCGTTGACTGCACTTTTTGAAAGTTAAGCGAAAAAATGATTGAAATTGGAGACCTTTAATTCCTTACTCACCGAAGAAATAGAGCGAAAAACAGACGCCGACTGCAGCCGGTTTTTTTGTCTACATCTCGAGATTCCTTACCGCCAATCGTATTCGTCCCTCTGAGCGTTCTCCAGTTCGCTCTGGTTGTCCCTACATTCCCTAGGCAAATCCAGCGTTTAGCTACGGGCGCGTCTGTAAAGCCGGGTTGACTTTGGTGCAACCGGAATTTAAACCCGTACTTATCCGAGCTCGGTTTAGCACGCTAAGCCGACTTAGAAAAGAGCCACTTTGGGTTAAGGTAAGCGACGTTGGTGCAACCGGCCCTAGGTGTTTAAAAAAAAAAAATCTAATACGTTCTGCGCTCTTGTGACAAAAGCGAACTACCTGTCAAGAAAGTTTGTCATCATGATGAGACGATCACCGATGAATAGTGTTGCAGGTGAGATGAACCGCTTTTTAATTATGTCTACGATGTTGATAACTCTGCAATCCCGTCAATAACTCATAATCAATCAGAAATAAGAAATATGGTGTCATTTGAGGGTCGTAGTTTTGAGAGTCTTCTTTGACTTGACGTTAAAAAGTCATGTGGCCTGGACAAAAATGATAAGGCTATTTCAAATAGGTATGCGGAATGGTGTTCAAAGTTTATATTGTTTGCTCTTGCAGATTACAAACTAGTGACGTGACTCAAGATTGAAAGTGTAGCTAAAACAACGCTTATGCCACGTCGCGGTGGAGCTAAGATCGATCGTGTGTACCGCGTGCCAAATCACCCTTTAGATGTAACGTCTCGGCCACACGACTGATGATCAGTTTTGCCATTCCTCTAGCGGGTAGTTTAGGTTGTGTCGTAGGCGCCCGAAACCCAACTTTGAGCCATGACATTCGTAAAACTGTTCACAATATACAAAAGATGCCTTCTAATTCAGGAACACTGCTTTAGCTGAAAACATACGGAATTCAAAAATATTGACCAAGTCGTAATTTCAAGTCGTACATAGTTTCAAATACATACAAAATTTGAGCAAAAGTTCGAGAAATGAAATGTTGTTTTGTTAATATACGAGAATATATACATATTTCTTTTGTTCATCATCTTGCGCTCCCGCCCTGAGCCAGCTATGCACATTATTGCATACGTTAACAAACGAAGCCATTGACCTCCAAATTGACTGACAGGATGATGACGATATAATGTGTCCTATGAGCACATGGCAGGCACGCGCTCCATGCCTTGCGGCGTGCCTACGATGCGCGCGCGTGATCGAGGTGCACGTGATGTTGAAGTATGTCATAGATAAGAAGCTCGCGCTGGAGGCGGGACAACTGAATATGCTCCCTACCTATCTTACCTGGTCAGTTACCATAGTCAAATATGTGAAGGAGAGGACGATATGAACATAGTGCCGCCGTCTGCACCTTCACAAGAACCATCATACACCTTCGCCGTTATGAATCTGTGTTAATGGGGTTTTCGTGAACCCTCAATCGTCTATGAAACCGGATACTTATTGATCTTGGTCAAGAATCTGAAGTTATGTTTTAGGCAATTTTCATAATATTTCTTTGTCTTTATTAGGCGGAATAAAAGGGCAGAAACTGTGGACGATGGGACCTCTGTAGTCGCAATTCATCTTATCCTCCTCACCTGTACTACTATAAAAATAAAGCATTTTTTAATGCGAAAGCACTAATTATCGGAGCCGCCGGCGTCTGAAACCGCAAGAAAAAAAAAACACGAAAGAAATGCCCGTTTTCTTATTGGTTGAGCACAGCGGCTCCTAGATTGCCAATGGCAGCCCACTTCGCAAAAGTGCGCGTTCGGCCGTCCACGCGAGTACACCACAGATGAAGTAGAGGAGCAAAAAACGACATTCCTGTTTGAGCATTCAAAGCTAGAAAGAAGTTCTTAGGTGTCCTAGGAATGTTTTCATCAATGCCCTGATAGGGCGGTTGTGACGTGAAATACCCGATATATAATAAATATATACTGGGAATATAGAGGATATTTAAGGAACATTCGGACCCACTTTCGTTTAGCCGAGGCAAATATATCATACGTAACAACTGATTAGTTATACTTCTTTTGCATTAATTTATTTAGAGTAATATTTTAATATATATAAAACCGAATTTTGAATTTTCCAGAAAAATATTTTTTCGGGAAGGATCTCTTTTTTCTTCTGTAAGGGACCTGGTAGCTATAACATATGACCATTAAATATAAGACAGTATTTGTCTGACCCATCTTGGCCAGATGTGGGCTGGTGAGTGCTTCGCTATACATCTGCCCTGCTCGTCATTTCTGAATAACTTAATTTCCATAATAAGGTGGAGAACTGGGCCAGTTGGTTGACGTTATACATGATGGGTTGTCCTGTCGTGTGTGTTCCTCTTCGTAGTCCGCGTTTTCTGAGCTGTTTTCCCCATCATGTATAACTTAATTTCCAATTACTGGTATGGAAAAGATGAGTTAATTGGAAGAAATAATACGTTCACTTCAAATTAGCGTCTTTTGTGAGTCCCTATTAGCATTGTCATAAAAGACGCAGACATGAAATGACTCAAACCTTACGTATATCTTGATTGTCCCTACATGCTCCATATGTGTAGGACACTTATTTCTTCTGCGGCAATTTGGCGATATCCAAATAAACGCTGGTATCGCCTAGACTCCCTAGAGCATTATAAATAGGCCCTACGTTCGAAGTATACGTGTCATTGATATGCCTTATCACTGATTGCCACGTGGTAATGTGCTCGAAATTGGAAAGGAGAAGTCACTCCCTGAATAATATACACATTTTAAACTTGTATCTTTCTATTTGTATGTGCTGATCATATTTTGAGTCAGGCGGAAGCGCGCGACGCTCCTTAATAACTAGAGTGCGGGTATAAAAAAAAAGTAAACGGAAAAGAATGACGAGAAAGTTAGCTTGAGAGGTTAGCCGTGACTATCCTTGAGAGGGGCACGGGGAACAGGAAATGAAAGAAGCGATGAAGATGAAATTGACATCAATTATTTGCCATGAAGCACCCTTCGTGCTGCAGTGGACGTCCTTTTTAGCCAACCCAGTTAAGGGGATCAGCATGCCTTTAGGGAAACCAAATAAATAAAAAATGCAATAATTCCGAGTCGTGTGTCGTGCTCGCCTGGCCAGAGACAAATTTGATTTGAAAAGTCGCCCTGAACTATTTTGACAAAGCGTCATCAACATCCTCGTGGGTTTTTATTAAAAAATGATTTAGATATGTACAAAATGAGGAAAACGGAAAATTAATATTGCATTTTGTTTTCAGACAGTATTTTTAGTAAAACAATACTTTTTGTTACAGAAGTTTATCTTGACTCCTGCTCCCGGGACTGAAAGGCCTCTGCCCAATGAGAGCATGGGCTAATGTTACAAATATATCCTCGCCCTTAGAAAATAATACTTCGTTTAAACTCCGTTTTTTTTCTTTGCTTTTTTTTTTCTGCTTTTTTTCACTACACATCGGCGTTAAGTATGCAGCTTTAGAAAGTATGCTTTTTGGTTTTGCTTTGAAAACTGAATATTTTGTAATATTCTTATCACAAGAAATGAATCAATTTAAAAAAAAAAAATTTTTCGCTTTAACAAATTTAATATTTTTGTTCTATTTTTTTATTGTGTGTCTTCTAGACTACCCATAGTCGCTTAGAAAATATTTTTAAACCAAATAGCTTATAATTTTCTGAACTGGTTATTTTGCTATGTAGACACTATTTTATATTCTTTTTAAAAACGCAATGACAATTTTTTTATAAAAAATATTTTAAATAAATTTTGTTTCCCTTACTACTAACACGCATACGCTAAAGGTATTTATATGGTGGCGTTCTTTTTTAATAAAGCTGAATCTACGATTTTTATATAAATTTTAACGCATCTGCACCCTAAAAAATACTCGGACATCCGTAACAAAACATATTGGATGATTTATAGAATATATTGACATACTACAAATGGTGTTTACTTTGCCATCTCGTTTCAAACCCAGTTTCTTTCTTTAAATTGATTTTCTCGCCCCATAGGGTTTGTTTTTTCAGAAAATTCAAGGCCTCGTCAAGAAAATAAAAGAACCCTTATTACAAAATATGTTGGAAAATGTACTTTTACATCATCAATAACACGCATTTTTTTCAGCTAATCCGTGACGGCCGAATTTAGGCTTGGATTGTTTGGCGTGGAATTACCTATCTTACAATCCAAAGTCAGGAGAATGGTTATCAAAAGCCAAAAGTGCAATGCCCAAGAGATAGAAATTGCTTCGTCTTTGTCGTAGCACCAGCGAGGGTATGCAAGCTTTTCAAATGAGCCGTTCTCAACCACAGTCACCGTGCAGCTATCTATCGGGAGCCTTTCAACTGTTGCGTGTCATCTTGCAGAAGGCCCGGGTGCATGATGGCGCGATTAACACTTTTCTTATCAATCTAGTGGATTCTCGAAAGATGCGCGCGAGTTGCCGTACAAAATTCATATAATAGTGGTCCTCAAGAGCGCTCGTACAGTTTAGAAGCATCACTGAGCTATCGATAGGAATAAACTCGAGAAAGATTAAAATTAGCAGTCTTGGAAATTATAGAGGAGAACTCAACATTACAAGTGGGAAGTCTATGGTGAAACATTTCCCGAGAAAAAAAAATACAAATGAATTGATATCATAATATATATTGCTGTGCACTTTATGTAGAGCTGTAAACTACATACTCTCCCCGTCTTATACGTCCCCTTGTGCCAATATTGAGCGGGACGTGCGCGAATACAAATGAAATACAAAATTATTCAAATCAACTTTTTTTAATGCAATTCAGGAGTAAAATCGACGGTTTTCATTATAAAAATGATAGAGATGGTGTTTTCTTCTTTTTTTCCGCCGGGTTGAGATTTAATTGGTTTGTTACGAGTATGCTTTAATTGTGATTTTCTTGAAGGTACCGATGCTAGCTCTATGAGAGGATAATTGTTGTTGTCCTTCTATAATATATAAATACGGTTGGCTATGCTTAATTAGATAAATACTAGAGAAATGTAAAGGCAAGAGGTGAATTTGGGGCGTTTTGCTAGCAGCGATACATTTTGAAGGCTAACGGCATGACGGTTTAGATTTTCCAATTCAATTTAGGCGAACGGCAGCAGAATAATCTAAGAGACGCGGTTTCGTTTCCTCAAAATGATGTTATTCTGCATGTTAGTCATAGTTGTTCGTAAAAAAAACCTAATCACGTGAGCTAATTTCAAACTCCAAAAACTTGACATATATTAAAAAAAAGACAAGGTCGCCCAATTATAAATAGGTTAAAGAAGGCCGTCCTAAAATAATACGTCACAGTTTATTTTGATTTTAAAAAATCCATTCAATATTCAGCTTAACGATTAATTATTTTTAACTGCAGACAACCTTGCAGTGTCTCTGCAATGAAGTGCTCTTGGTGCGTCTCCACTCTGAGTGCTCGCCGCCGAATATTACGCCTTTAATTTTTCAAGGAACATATTATTACCACCATGAATCCAGATGGAGTTTTCTCGGGAACCGATTGTTTTTACAACGACATTTGAACGTCCTTGGTGATCATCGCATTCCATGTTCTATTGTTACTGTTAACGGCTCATGTTTTTCCTTACCATAACAAAATGGAATGATCTGAAAGATTACTTAAAATAATCAGTGACGCCAATATTCTTTAAGTGCTCTATTGTATTATTATTTCGCAATAAGTTTTGTTCTCACGACCGTTCGCGGTAAGTAATACTTAGTCCAGCATAGTTAGCCCACAGGCGATCATAGGTGTCTACTCATACTTTGTCCAACATATGCAGTTCGCAGGCAACCTTTGATTTCGAGTTATACTTATGCCAGCATACTTAGTTAGTCTGGCGACCGTTTGTGGCAGCTTAGATTTAGTCAGGAAAACGTACTATGCAGCCTAGCTCTTCGCCCGGACTCATGTCATCTTTGGGTGGATCATAATGTGCCAAAAGAGAGCGATGCGGGCGTATGACGTCAAAACTTAAAACATAAGTCAATATATATCATAACTCGCATGATGACCTCCTACCCTCGCGATTACTTCAGATACCTCACGGGGTTTCTTGCAATCCCAGAGCACTATGAATTCAAGGTCCTACACACATCGATTAAGAAAGCAAAATTCGTAAAATACTTCTAGGCAGTCGGCGGCGAAACCTTGCCGGGCGTTAATCATTGCATTCTGTTCAGGCACTCGGGAGCACAAGGACCATCTTCAAGCACCTCGCACAATCATCATGCCCCGCGCACCATCAGCATCCTTCGCGTATTGAGCTACCACGTGGCGTACAGACGGGCGATCGTGACACTGCGGTTGCCGCCGCAAGAGACAGCATCGTGGCCTCGTCGGATTGGCTACCAGATCGTCACGGGCTATAAAAGGAGCTCCCACCGCCTCGTCCCTCGCAGTCGGCGGCGAAACTTTGCCGGGCGTTAATCACCGCATTCTGTACAGGTGAGAAATAAGGCCATTCTGTCACATTGCTTTGCTCCCTGCCGCCGACTGCACAGTGTACAGTGTATTTTTGCGTATTGGTGTAGTTTCTTTCTTACGAGCCCCTGCAACGTTCTGTGATCATTGTCATGGATTGTATTAAGTGCTCTCGACTCCTGCCATCTGACGGGAGGTTCTTAAGCTGCGTAGCCTGCCGAAATGGCTACCATCTGGGTAAGGCTTGCGCCGGAGTCGCAGATAGTACTTTTTGTGGAATGGGGGTTTCCAGGAGAGAAAGCTGGAAATGCCCCACCTGCCGGGCCGGTGAGCTTCGCTCCGGCTCTGGGGCAAATGAGAGCCTTCTGGTAGATGACGTCACCCAAGGTGGCGGGAGCCCTCAGACATTAGTCGCTGACGTTGGTGCTGCTACTCCCACTGTCAGTGCTCAGCTGGCTTCGATCGGCGCCGCACTTAAGGAGCTCTTAAATTTAAAAAGTAGCGTCGAGACTTTGCTTCCTCTCCCAGCGAAAGTTGACCAGTTGCTATCCCTGCAACCCGCCGTCGAAGAACTGCGTGGCACTGTTTGCGGGCTTCAGGCAACCGTTAACTCTTTTGGCGCAAAGTACGATTCCATATTGGCTTTGGCAAGAACGAACGAAGAATCTGTAAAAGACATCCAGAATGAGGTCGGCGCGGTCAGGGCAGAGATGGTAGAGCAGTCTCGGGAAATAGAACGTCTAAAGCAGGAGCTAAATGATTCCCAGCAGTACAGTCGCCGGTGCAGTATGGAGATGCACGGTTTTCCATTTGTTCAGGGCGAGGATTTAATGAAAATCATGGAAAACCTTTCCGTGAGGCTCACTCTTCCGTTGTTTCACTCATCAGACATCCTTGCAATTCATCGCCTTCCCAAAAAGCCTGATTCTTCTTCCACGGTTCTCATTAGTTTTGCCTCGCTTGCCCTAAAAAATGTCTGGATGGCTGCACGCAGCCAGTTGCGGAGACTGAGTCAGTCTGATAACCAGCTAAGATTGTTTTTTAATGACAACTTCACCGCAGCCAACAGAGAGCTATTTTGGATGGCGAGATCGAAAGGGAAAGAGTGTGGTTTTCGATTCGTGTGGCTCAAAAATGCAAAAATATTTGCGAGGAAAGGCGAGGGATTGCCTGCCATACGTATAAACACAGTAAGAGATCTCGAAAACCTAGCGTAGTGCATGGCAGGTTGCTTTTCTGTCCCGGATGTCAGTTTGTTTAATAGGGTTCTAGGGCCCATATCTGATTTTTCTTTTACATTGATCCATGTGAATATCAGAAGCCTGAGGAAGCACTGGGATGAGTTTCAAATTTCTGTAAACACTTTGGACCCGTCTGTTGACGTCTTTGTTCTTACCGAGATTGGTGTTACTTCTTTTCAAACTAATCAATTCTCGTTAAATGGCTATAAAGCATTTTTTCACACGCGTGGCAATAAGAGAGGTGGGGGTATCGCAATCTATATCAAGGAAAAGTGGCTTCCATCGGCGTCGAGTATATCTTTTCAGCATGCAGAAACCAAAGCAGTAAAAATATTTTACCCCGATTTTTCTTTGTTCATTTTGGCAGTGTACAGGCCTCCGTCAGAGAATGTTTCTTTCTTTTTGGTGAGCTAAATGTGATTCTTCAAGATTTGCGATCTGAGGAGCCATTTTGTTTGGTCGGTGATATGAATATCGACACGCTGAAACCTAACAAGTCTACTGTCTGTGATTACCTAACACTTTTGTCAGAGTACGGAATCGAATGTACGATTAGCCTCCCGACAAGAGAGGAGGTTTTGTCTGGGGAGCTTTTAATTTCATGCATCGACCCTATAAATGTTCGAGCTAGTGATCACCTGATAAAATCTGCGGTCAATACCCAAAAACTGTCCGATCATTACTTCATCGGGTGCCACTTGCAATATCAGGCTATGACGACGAGTATTAACACGAGCAATACGCCTTGTGTAACCATTACAGACAAAAATAAACTTGACGCGTTGGTAGCAGCTTTCGACTGGGACGAATTTCTTCGTTCCAATGAAGACGCAAATTTGTATCTCCCCTTTGTTGAGCTTTGGCAGCCTTTTCAATCAGCTTGGAAAAAAGAGGTTTGCTTCAGGCGTAGATCAGATAAACCCTGGTTTAACACTGACATTATGTCGGCTATTAAGTCTAAGGAGGCGTTGTGGGTGCGCTCCCGTCGAGCGCCTAAGAACATAGAGTTAAGGACTCAATTCAGGTGCGCAAGAAATTGCGTAAATGCAATGATTCGATCTGCTAAGCGACGTTACTTTCAGGGGAAATGTTTTGACGCTAGGTCAAATCGGCATGCAACGTGGGAATTAATTAACACTTTCAGAGGTCGCGCTCCCCGCCAACCTATCTTTGCTTCACTTTTAAAGCATTTTGGCACCGACGTGCAGTCGATCGTGAATCATTTCAACACGCATTTCTCGGCGTCATCAGGGTTCGCCAGAGACAGCGGTATTATATCAGCTAGTACGGGCCGCGATTACAGAGCTTCTGCTTCGGCCTATTTACCGGCATTAGACATTCTTTCGTTACGTTCCCTCTTGTTTAGCATAAAAAGGCATAAAACACCTGGTATTGATGACATTCGTGTTGGCGATCTTGTCCGAAATTTTGGTGTGATCAAAGAAGTCCTGCTGACCATGATAAATGGGTTTCTGTTATCAGGCACTATTCCTGCTCAGCTAAAAACAGCACTTGTGAAACCGCTCTTTAAAGGGGCCCTGCAATGACTTTTTGACTGGTTTTTTATTTGCACTGAACCTGAGCGTACTGAACGTATACAGGGTGTCACAAAAGAAAATTTACACGGTCTTTTTCACCACAAAAATAATCTAGGCATCGCCGAACGCTCATTCTCCGCCCAAAGGTAGAGCTAGAGGTCACAACCCGTTGCCAAAGTTTCTGCCTGATCCGATAACTTAATCAAAAGTTATAAGTGATTTTCTGAAAATTCCAATGGGAAAATGGAGCCCATTTTTGCCCGTCTTCGGTTTCTGGTGCCATAGAGCCCCATGTGTTTACAAACTCCGTTGTCCGCAATTTTCCCATTGAACTTTTCAGAAAATCACTTATAACTTTTGATTAAGTTATCGAATCGGGCTGAAACTTTGACATCTGGTTGTGACCTCTAGCTCTACCTTTGGGCAAAGAATGAGCGTTCGAAGATACTTAGTTTATTTGTGCGGTAAAAAAGACCTTGTAAATTTTCTTTTGTGACACCCTGTACTTAATCCAACTTTTCTTTTCTCAAATTTCGCTTTATTTTAAAAGTTATAGGCAAATTAAAATTACAAGAACAAGCAAAAAATAACCTCCTTCATGACGTCGTAGGTCCTGGCTTGAGTGGCCTTGAACTAGAGGAGGAGTAGTGAGCTCATCGAGCGCACACGGCTGCCGCACTCCGTGTCGACGGCTCGAGAGGGCGCCACTAAAGCACGTGTTGGATAGGCTGTATGAAGCGGGCGGCCAGGGCAGCTCGCATTGCATTTGCAGCGCGACTAAACACTAATTCGGCATAACATTTCATTTGCCACAAACAACAGCAAACACGGAGTAAAGATCAGTTCAGAACGGGAGCCACTTCGCGTTGACGCACCGCCATATGGCCAAATCGCCAGCAGGGCCCGCGCCGAAGGCCTTCGGAACGCTCGGAACCGGTCGGATTCTTTAGCCGGTATACGACCACAGCGCCGCCGCGTACATCCGGGACCTTTCTACGCTCCTCGTTTGTCGTAGCCTCATCCCACTAGCCTTTTCTAGTATGCGCCGTTTTTTCCGCCGCTTGGTGGCGGGTATGTCGACGGGTCATTTCTCGTTTCCGTACTTTCTAAACTGCATTTGTTTCTTTCTGATCTAAAATAGTGAACAAAAACTACTTTCATACATAATTGAAACGGTTCGCGACACTTATATTTTGTATCTCGACTTAAAAAAAGCTCTTAGCGGCTTTGACCAGTGGCAAGCCCAGGACCAAAGACGTCACATTTTGCGCGCTTTCGGTACCGCGGGTCGCCCTCGTCGGTGGAGGAGGTTTCCGCGTCGTCCGGTTAAAATATGACGCGCTGATATTTAGTTACTCTCTCCGTGCCCGCTGGCTTGCCCCAACCCCAAGAGACGTGGAAACCGCAAAAAAGGTAGACGCTTAAATATGATTGCAGGGCCCCTTTAAGGGAGGCACGTCAGATAGGTATGAGTGCTACCGCCCAATCTCTATTTTGCCTTGCATTGCTGACGTGCTGGAAAAACATCTCTTCACTGTAATGAGTCATTTTATTGATAGCTCTGAAACGCTGTCACGCACTCAGTACGGATTTGTTGCTGGCAGAGGCACCCAGCCCCTGCTGGAAGACTTCACTGATCTTATCCATGGTGCTTTCGAGGACAATCTATTTGCTTATGCTCTTTTTTTTGGACGTCTCGAAGGCATTTGATACTGTCAGTCACACGCTGCTCCTCCGCAAACTATATAGTTTTGGCTTGCGCGGTCCTCTTTTTGCTGTCCTTCAGAGTTTCTTTTTAGATCGTTCGCAAATAGTATCCGTCGGTAGCCTCAAAAGTGTACGCGCAATAATAAAAGCCGGTGTCCCGCAGGGATCCGTTCTGTCACCCTTGCTTTTCAATCTTTATGTTAACGATCTTTCTGCCGCAGTAACAACCTGCAGTGTTTTTCAATATGCTGACGATACGGTGCTTGTGTCGCGTTATCTAAAATACGATCACGCTGTACATCTCCTGGAGCATGATGCCATGCGAATAATGGGCTGGTTCGATGAAAATTTAATTGCAGTTAATACATCAAAAACGAAACTGATCTGTTTTAGAAATCCTCTAAAAAAGGTAAACCTCAATTTGTCAGTTGTACTGCACAAACCGAGCTGCGTGAATTGTGGGTGTTCCCCGCTGGAATATGTTGAAATGTGAAGTATTTAGGAGTGTTTTTTGATTGGGATATGGCGTGGAATTCACATTTATTGCACATTTGTAGTAAACTGCGAAGTATTAGCTGCTTACTTTACAGTTGCAAAGTGTTTATGCCGCTTTCTGTAAGAAAGTCTGTTGCGTTTGCCCTTGGATACAGCCTGCTAAGGTATGGCATTACCCTGTTCCGTAATTACGCAGAGTTATGGCAGACAAAAGTTGACCGTGTTTTGAGGGGCATGCTAAGAAGCGTGGAGTATCACCTTGACCTTTCAACTAACATAGACATATTCGAGTCTTTGCGGAAGCCGAATTTCTCTTCCTTGTTTCTGCAAACGGTAGTGTTAAAACATTTTTGGAATAACGACTTTAAATGCACTCTCGTCCCCAGCCGGAATCTTGTTGTGTTGTGTTACGCGTTATGGAAAAAGACTGCGCTCCCATTATGTGCCCTCCATCTTTAACAAACTGCCCGATTGTGTCTTCGAAAATACCACAAAAAGAAAACTGAGGAAAATGCTGATCAACTTATGATTTTGTAGCCTGTCTTAGTTGCCATGTTTTTATTTTTGCCTATAGTTGTCTTTCTTTTTTTGTATTTGTGACTTTATTCACTTCCCAGCCTCGCCGTTCGGCTGCCGGGTACTGTCCCACAAGCCTCCTTTGGCTTGGGCAGACCCGCATTTGTACTTTGACATTTCTTATATGTGGAATAAAATTATTATTATTATTATTATTATTTTTAGAGCATGCTGGGGGCACATTCCTCTCTCTAGTAAGTTCAGTTTGTTTGGTAATTCTGATGGGTCCAGAGAACACCAAGAGTGTGTTGCGATGCAGCATGACCGAAACCATGCAAAGCTATCCCTGACCAAGCATAGCAAATCCTAGCGGACGCATAATGCAGACTCGAAATATTTTATATTCATCTGCTATATCACAACATTACAAGTTTAATACTTTAAGAAGTATTAGGACCTGAGGTAAAATATATAATTTCTTGTGGAGCAATTCTTGTTATTCGTGAGTCCCAAAGTAATATAGAGATCCAAACTGACCATTACACCAACAGACCGCCAAACCAGCAGGACGTCAGACGTCCCAAAACACGACTGCCCATCACATAATCAACTAAAAGCAGAAGCTAACCGTGACATTTTAAAACCATCAATCCATCAAACCATCACACCATAAATGTCTCAAATTACCACAAATATGACCCTCAATGGGTTTCCGATGGTTATTTCTGAGAGGGAGGTATGGCAGCTGCGACAACCCCTCGTTTATTTGAGAAGTGTCAAGCCAAGAGCAATACTAGGCATCAGGCGAAACGGATAAACTATTCCGCTGTATCAACACGCGGCGAAATGAACTATAGTGTGTAGATAAGATGCAGTGCTTTACTTTTTTTGTTGAATTATATCAATTCACTTTCTGTGCTATCATGGCAGCAGAGATATCTTGCAGTTCCGAAATATGGTCATAATAGGATAATAAAAGTTGATAACTTAGCTTTTTTTTCATTCCGGCATAGTGTCATACCCTGTTTTTATTAAAAAAACATATTTTTTTATGTTGAAAGGGTTTTATGATGCTTCATTGAAACAGCGCTTTATAGCTGTGTTGCGGGGATTCCACTCCTGAGTTGAAATAAATCCGCAATCATTCCGCACTTTCGCAACCCCGGAATGAAATAGGATTGAAATGGCGGCAGTGCTGGAGGCATGGAATTACATGCCGTTTGCCCGGAAAGGAGTGAGCTCGGTTCTTACGCGAACTGTGTCCATTTTCCTCTAGGGCCTACGGGCTGATGGCGCAATGCGCTATCGCGTAGTACGTTGCTCTTGGAACAGCACCATTGTACTGGAGGCGACTGGCGGATTCATTGTCTCACTGGCCTATGCCCCCTCGAGGACGAAAATGGCGCGCCCTTCGCGAAGCAACCAAACGGTGGACAGACAAGGTGTGGATCCTTGCGCCGCGAGACGTGACAAAGCGGATGTTGTAATTATGAGCGATTAGCATGCAGCATTTTGAACCAGGGTGTCGAAACAAACCCGAATCGAGCATCGGAGCAAAACCTTTATTTTTAAGTGAACTGGAACAAAACGGTAACCGAAATCAAACATTTATTATTCAACCCGAGCCGGAACAGGACCGTAATCTCGAGTGCCGGTTACCACTCATCAGAAAAGGTACGGTGTAATGAAATTCGAGCCGCACATTCTTGCGGGTGGCGGAGCGAAGTCAAATAAATATTCACGACGGCGGCGTCAGCGGCTCAGTTTTGACGTTTTGACTAAACAAACGGCTGCAACGACATAGAGACAGCTCATTAATACTGAAACAAATAAGCATACTTCTTCACCTCTATGTGCAGCACGAATTGACGTCGCCGAGTCGGCGTGGATGCTATACTTCTAGACTTGGTTTTCAGTTTAATATTGACCGCAAAAATGCTACAAACCCGTCCCCCCCAAAAAAAAAAAAATTTTTTATTTATTTTTTTATTTTTGGAACGCGTTCCTGTTACAAGCTCAATATCTAAAAAGGAACTCGTTCCCATCACAGTAATTAGAAAGGGACATGTCGGTACATATACGTTACATTCGCATTTTTTAATACCATGTTTTGTTGGATCGAGCCAAGTTTTATATTTTTTATCTATCCCATCAAATGACGACATAACAAGTTGAATACCGTTATGTAAGGGCCCCAGGAGAAGACAACAAGCGGAAGCAGAGCATCATATATTAAATATCTTCACCATAAAAGAATTCAGTTTTGAACAATGTATATGTTTGCGGTGGGCGAGTCAGACGAGCCAAATGTACTGCTACCTTACGTTGCACGAGAGTTTACAACTCTCACACGTTTGATCTAGTAATGTCCTTCCTTCGAACTTAAAAACAATTGCTTTGCGATGGTGCTGCCTGCAAGACGAGCAAGTGAAGAAGAGGGTAGAGCTTTTGGGAGGTCAGTCTTGAAAACTTCAAGCCCTTCTTCGTGAAGGTTGTGTGGGTTGCTCAGTATGAAGTGGGTGGGGAGGGGGCGGGACAAGAAGAGAACGAATAACCGTAATTTTGTTTCTATTCTTTAAGTGACCAATGTTCCCCTATTGAAAAAATCGATTTAGAAACAGTTTGGATATGAACTGGCCAAATCCGAAATGACCTGGCTGTAGTGGAATTGTACCGGGCAAATTGGAAATCTAACTGTCAAAACCGGGGTGTCGAACCGGAACCGAACCGAACCGAAAACCGGAACAGAACCGTTATTTTTAGCAGAACTGGAACTGAACCGAACCGAAATCTTCGCCGTCATCTTGAAACTGAACAGGAACCAAGCCGAAAAAAATATAACTGTAACCGGTTCAAAACGGTTCATTGTAACATATTTTTTTCTTTTTTGTTAGTATCACGAAATGAACATATAGGAATAAAAAAATTGGCGGCTGTATTTCTATGTATCGATCAAATCGTCATATACAGAATTGAAAAGTATGGTAAGCTGTGGATTTTCATGGCACTATCATTAACCATGTGTCACGTTGTCATTTGACGTCATAGTGTCAATATGTGTTGTCACGTGACCTCGTGACATCACGTGACTCACTGTGTCAACTAGATTTAGTTTAAGGAAGTCACTAGACGTATTAACATTGTGGACAGCATGACGTAACATGACATCACGATTTCGCATCGAGAGTCACGTTACACCGTGACGTAAGCGATTTTTATCGCTTACGTCACGGTGATTTTCATCGCTCACGTGACTTAAGCGATTTCTCGGATTTATGACAATCAGCACCGCCAAACATTCGGGTAACGGCTCATGTCAATTACATACGATAATAGCCCAACTCTAACAATATCTGAAACTCAGCCCAAGTTTTTCCTTTCCAAACCCTAGCCGTCTAGAGCATGACTGTGATGAACACTGGCGGTATCAGATCACGTGGCCGCTTGTTTAAATTGCGAGTTGAGGCGATATCAACAGCGGTGTCTTTCCTTTATTTTGTCTGCATCTGCTATTAGGGGAAAACTAATGGATGTTTCCGCAAGCTACCAACGTTAGGGGTTATTTCTGAACACTATTTATTGAAAGTACAAAAAGAAAATGTTGCAAGACCAATTTTACATTATTGAGGCACACAAATATGTTTTTGTTGTTGCTGAACTGCATCCGAAAGTTGTCCATCGTAATAGAAGTGCTGAAATTACTAAATGCAACTTATTAATATGACGTTACATAGAACTACACGTGTGTACGAAAGGAATACTAAAAAAATATATTTTAGTGACCTCAGAAAGACAGCCGAACGTTATCAGCAGCTGTAAGTCTCACACGAGCGTCGTTCTCAAGTTATTGCCGAAGTTTCGACTCCCTCTCTACTTTGCCTAAAAGAGCCATAAAAATATTTCTATACATCACTAAATACTACTCAGGATCACTCCCTAACGATAATAACTGCTTGAACTTGGCTTTGCTATTTTTTCTAGGCAATGGCAGTTGCCAAAATATTCGAGAAATATGAGCATCGTTCATCTCCTCAACTCGGAGCCAGAAGCGGCCATCTGGCCTGGTGCCTATCTTATGTCGCCAACGGTAATCATACTCCGCGCTGGTGTTTTAAAGGAAGAAAACGCGTGCTCAGCTCCTGGCATTGTTAGAGTTCGGCTACTCTCATCACCGCAGTGGTTTGACACGAGCCACTACCCAAGTGTCTGCCAAAACATTGATTGTTACGAGCCGATGTACGGTGCTCACGCAGTCCTCCTGTCCAATCCATGAGTCGCGCTCGACTGTTGTCAGGCGGGTGGTTTTGATCCTACGATTGCGACATCAATCTTTGCGAAAGCAAGACTAAAAGAAATAGTCTCATTTAATCCTCGCAATTTCACCGCAACAAAGAAGCTTCTGAATTAGTGGCGGACTGTGCGAGTATACTTGGGCCAGAGGACCAGTACGCCTCGGAAAAGTCATGAACATTCCAACCCGATGTCGTTTTGTGACCCATCTAAACTTCACGGGGTGCAAACTAAAAGCAGTGAAGGGTTGGGGTTAACAAGTGTCAAATAAAATTGTCGAATGAACACACACCAACGGAGGAGGCAATTCCTCAGGAATACTTCCAGCCTTTCCACTTTCGTGAAGAAGGAAGGCCAGCGAAGCTGTACTACGGTGGGAATGAAGTAATGCCCGGCCGCAAGTCGGCAAACCAGAGTGGAAAGGCTCGAAAGGTTGCGCCATCTACGAGCGACGGCGGCAGCTGTTTAGAGTTTAGTGCCATCATTTGTTTGCTGACGGACATGACACTGGGGAAACTAGCGCTTAAAAGCTCCGCTGAATAAAGAAGTGCGTGTGTGTGGGGGGGGGGGGGGGGGGGAGAGGGGGAGTTTTGAAACATACTGTGTTGTAAAGGTTCCTCTTCTGTCATCTTTGGCGCAGATCAAAAAGCGTGACTCCGGAAACTACTTCGCTTGCAAAAACGCTCTTACCAAAAACACGTTCTTGTCGTGCCAGACGCTCATGCCGTTCCTAGTGAAACGCGTCTGACTCGCAACTAAAGGGTCGCGGGTTCGAATCCCGCCTAAAATTTTTAATTTTTTAGGGCAAAATAATTACTTTCAAAAGTGAAATGATTTGAGACATACGGCGACCTTTAATTCGCATTACATGTCATGTTTCAATCACTCTCATTCCACGCGTGATGACACGTTTCACGTGAGCATTGTTGGTTGCTTGAAATTCTTGCGCGAGGGTATGCAGCTCTGACGTCATGAACCTATCGACCAATCGGGATTTTCCAGTCACGCCACCGACATCGTCTTTTCAGCGACATGAGATCCGTAACGCTATCGAGTTAAGATCATCAGTTAGCAAAGGTGATGCTCATTTGCAAATTAAATTGACCGGTATCTTGTCAAGAACAAACCTCAACAGCCAGGCTGTGCCAGCTTATTCTGCATAAGAAAATGTTCACTTGGGAAAGCGCTGTTTTGGGCCAGATTCCATCTGAGTGCGAAGGTGCGTATAGATTAGGGTGAACAGTTCCGATTACTTCTTGCTGCATGATTAGTCGCATGCATGCGGTGCTGAGTGTAAACAATGTTTGGTTAGAACAACAAGCATTTGGATTGCCGCTCGGCGTTTCTATAAAAAATAGACTGGAAGGAATTATTTTATACTTTTGTTACATTCTGGAAATCGCATTGCTTTTAGCTCAGTTGTGTCGTTATCATATACATATATATTGTGAAGTGTATTTCGTAAACCTTATTTAGTAATTAGCATGAGCACCGAGGTGCTCATTTCATAATTTTGTGTGATGTAAATGATTCCTTAGTTCAAGGACACAATCAAGATTTCATTTTTAACACTGCGACACAAAGTTGTACCAATCACGGTTATTTTAGGCGACCTGCCGTACTTTGCGACAACATTTTATGCCGCGTAGATAGATCACCTTGAACTTTAGAATTTTATTTAAACACGAAGAAATCACAATAAAATACAGTATAGTTCTAAATTTGAGGCGGATCTATTTACAGATATGTACCAACCAGCTCAACTCTTTACTCTTGTACTTGAACATTTTGATTCAGGTAAAACATATGTTACTGGTAAACAAACGGATGTGGAGTCGCATGAACACGACGTTATGTATGTTAATGTAGATTTTTTCTACTCTTGCGTCGAAATTGAATAACTGAATTTAATATTTTTGGTACCTAAAAACAAAAGTAAATTGCACGGGCGATCGAAGAAACTATATAGTTAATCGTTTCATGGCGTAAATAGTGTATATTGCCAGAACAACGCGAAAAATATGTTCTCAATTTAGCGGTCCAAACCGGTTCGAACAGGTTTGAACCGTTATTTTTTTTCTCCCCGGAACTGAACCGGAACCGAACCGAAACCCGTGAACCCGAACTGGAACCGAACCGATAAAAATTTCGGTTCGACACTTTGGTCGACACTGGCCAAACTTGGAAAGTGAGCTGGCCAAGCTGGCAGCTGAATTGGCTGAACTGTCAATTGTACTGTTCAAACTGGTAGTTAACCAGGGAAAACTGGTCGCTTGATCTGGCGACACTGGTGTTTTTATGTTCAAGCTGGCTGCCAAGCAGTTTGAAAAACTGGCAGCCGAACTGTTCTAACTGGCAGTCAAACAGTTAAAACTGGCAACTAAACTGGTTTCACTGCATCGAAACGAGTCGTACCCGCGGAACTAAAGAAACTGCTCGTTTAACTGGTCGAGCCCAGTTTAAAATAATTAACCATTGGAATCGATGCAATTGGCTATTTTCATTTTGATCAAGTTGGTTTCAATGTTTTTAATTTTAACGCCCAAGCTGTAGAACCGCATTAATGACTTTTTTTTTCTACATAAACGAATTGGGCTTTTACACTCCACACAACTCACAATAAAAAAGAAATTTGGCAAAACAAGTTTTTATTAATTCTCTAGGCAAATATACGTTTCTAGAATGAACCTTGCCACAGCGGAGAAAATGTCTGCCCTTTACAGAACGTTTTCTTTATGCAGATTTCGCATAACAGAATAGTAGACCAAATAAAAGCTTTATTTTGACGTATGTTCAGTTGTACCTAGCTTGCACTAATAGTTCGTGACGGGTCAAGAATGCAGCGATGCAATCGCCTCATAGAAGTTCATTTCACTCTGCCGGCCAATCGTTCCCATTTGGACTTTATAACTTCCCCGCTTTTCACCGCGGCCTTTATCCACCCTGGCTTGCACCGAGAAGCCACTTCCAGCGCAAGTGCCCGAGGCAGGGAGCCTCCCACGTGATGTTTAAAAGCGCGGGAAAATCTGGCAGTGCGGCTATGAGTCCGGCGCATAGAATGCGCCGGTGCCCTGGGACCGGAGGTTATGCAGTGTCCCCCCGCGCTGCGCGGATGCCTTCAAAGGGGAGAGATGTTCACATGTCAGCAGGGGGGTAAAGGTGGGTGAGGAGGAGCAGCAAAGCCAACGAGGTAGAGGGGCTTAGAGCGGTAAACCGGGGTTCCGGTCCGCACTCGAAAGTGACCCCCATAAGGCGGATGCAATTGTGCGCAAATTTGATCCCACGTTACATGACCAAACCAAATACGTGACGTCACAGGAAAGATGGCAGCGCCCATGCAGCGGCTGGCCCCAGCTGAGCCGGAGCTTGTCGGATGCTTTGTTGGTTGTCGTTCGTCTCGGCGAGTTGATTTCAGACGCGGAAGCCGTCATATGAGGCCGGTCGAAAGCGAGTTCAGAGTTCAGCGTGGTGTTTGACGTACGTATAACGTGGAAATACGGAGGAACGCTGTGCATTTCGCTGGTGACCGACCGGGATATTGCCACGGAAGAGACAATCTGCCCTACGTTGCTCGGACCTCGGATTGATTCGGATACCGCTAGGATAAAATTTAAGGCGACGTTTCTGTTCTCTCATTGACCATCGGAATCTTCGAGGTCTGCAGTGAAGCGTGTGCAATATATTTGGATACACAGTTTAGCGACGGAAATCGCGTGAGTCGTGCTTGGCGGTGTGCAGTCGTGGTGCAGCTTCGATCAAATGACCGAGGGCTCACTTTGGTTGTGCGGCGCACCGGAAAGCTGCCTTGAAGCTGGTTGTTCCCTTGCCGTGCTAAATGATGCTGTGCTGCTTCCCAAATTGTTCCGGCGTAGACGTGCACTTTCACGGAGCACAGGTGTGCAGCGCACCGAAGAGCTGCCTTCAAGCTGGCAGTTCCTGTGCCATGCTTTAGGTGATGCTGTGCTGCTTCCGAAATTGTTCCGGCGTAGACGTGCACTTTCACGGAGCACAGGTGTTGCAGTTGGTATGGATCCCCTTGATCTGTCGCACGTTTCGTCAACACAAACGTTTCATCCACACTCGTTACGCGAATTGAAAGCTGTACGGACATTTCATCGAGCGTGTTACCTACCCAGCTCACGCCGCTTTGTGGCAACAGTCTGCAGTGGCTCATTACCAGAAGAGTGTCCCCACATCCATTTCAGTTCGTCCACGGCAGTCGCCAATCACCGAAGGAGAGGGTTTATTCGGACAGAATGCCACTAAGGCAATGCAGCTTCTTCGGTGGTCAGGATAGGCTCTCTTCTGCGAGTTTCGTTATATTGTCACGGATCCTTGTTCCAGTCCTATCTTCTATCAATTTTCACTATATTGCAACACTACAGGTCATGCTCGGCTGTCATCGTATGTTCTGGTGGAGGTGCTGGGTACTTCACCCATAGCCCTTCACTCTTTGTAAACCCGGCGGCTCCTCAGCCGAGTTGCCCGATAATGGGACACGGGTGGCGGACTATCCTGCGTCTTATACCCCCGGCGAGCCGTAAGAAAAGTCCTAACCCGAGCCTGGCACAACAACCGCAAGACGAGCGAGTACCACAAGGAGTAACCTCGGAAATACACCACGAAGCACCTGAAATCCGAGCCAGTTGCGGCTACCAGGAAAAACCACCGCAATTCGGTCTCCTGCCAGAAAAACCAAAGCTGACTAAGCCAACAATGACAAACCTGTAGCAGCAAACCGCGTCCCCTTCCACCATTGTTTGCATGCCCGTCGCAAATCACACTCCGACGCTTTTTCACGCAAGGTGTATGAAGCCGTCAAGGATTGGATTGAACAATATGACAGTGTCACCCGCCACATTGGGTGGACAGACAACCAGCTCCTGCAGAGCCTATACTTCTCGTGGAAGACACTGCCGGCGCTGGTCTGAGAACCATGGATCCTCCTTAACGTCACGGGAAGTTTGCAAGATCGAGCTGAAGCGCGCATTCGTCAGCCAACATCAACGAGAGAGAGCCGCATTCTTGATCAGGACACTGCCCCAACAAGAGCGCCACCGCACTCGTGGAGGATGTTTTGTGCTTGATCGAGCGCCCACGCCCACGCCGACCGTGATGCTACAGAAGACAAGAACCTAAAAATCCCATGTCCCTCATGTGAGGGACAACACCTTCGGCAGTCTTGTCCCCAGCCTTCCAACAACAGTCGAAGTGTTCATATCACCGAGGCTTCCCACATTGAATGTGCGCTGCATGCCCGAGCCTGTCACTATGAACAACTTCCCGGCGTCTCGATGCTCGAGTTGCCCAGCTGCTACTTCGACGCCAGCCTCCCAGGCACCCGCGACATCATCCACGACAATGTCTGGAAGGAGATCAGGAAGCTACTTCCTGCCATCAGTTGCCTGACTTTTATTTTGATTGCCGAGATTATTTCGGAACAAGTTTGACAGGTGTTTCAACCGAGACTTCTGCGAGCGAAGTGGCATCTGACAAATCAAGGGCAACTTACGCCACCGGCTGCCCCTTAGTATTCTTTGCCAATTCAATCAGACACCCCAACGCCGAAGCATTCCCGACATCGTGTGTAGGTCTTTGCTCAACAAAGTACACCGAGGAAAACGTAGGTGATCCAAACGGCCGACCGAAAACCACTTTGCTACCACTGCATAAAGCCGACCATGTCTACCAAAGCTGCCCATACCAATGAATTGGTCTGCGAGGGTTCGTGCCGAACGACCCTCGATCATGTCTCGAGGAGCGACCACGGGAGATAAAGGATTACCTTCGGCGACATCTGTCCCTGATGCTAAAGGTGCTGAATCGAAAATGCTGAATCCCTGATTACCCCGAAGCTCCTGATGTCTAATCACCACAACGAGAGGTAAGTTTGACAAAGCAGGTGAGCGGCAATGCAGTGACAGTGGGTTTGGTGTCGGTTGTCGTCCAAGGACAATACCTAAAAATTTGCTGACACCAATTATCTGTGTCCGCTCCACGAAGCACACAATTTCCAACTTTGAGGGAGAATGCCGCTGAGTGACTTGAAGGAATAGAATGGTTGGTTGCTCTCAAGAGTGAACTGCAAGCATCACCACACTTGGATAGCAAACAAACATTGTTGCCAGCTATCAAGTCAACGGTAAAGCAAAAGGCACAGCCACATAATCAATACATGCTCAAGCTTTGTGCATTGATGCAGAAAACTACCGGGAAAATTTTCGGATTAGAAGCCCGCCCTGCAGTTTCAGTGCATCAGACGTCAGTGGCCGCACATGACGTATGATTACGAGACAGCATCAGTCGATCATAGTTGCCACTCGAACAAACTGAACACCGACGTGCCAGGAGTGTCATCCGACAACAAGGTCCACAGGTACTATGACTGAACGCCTGACACGAGACTGTCGCAGAAAGAACTCATTACGGAACCATTTCCTAAGAATCAATAATTACGTAATCAAGTGGAAATAAACATATTTGATACACTAACCAGATAAACGTATTTCCGCTTGCCTTCACGCCTTGGGAGTCTATACACCGAGTATTGTGTTCACCGCACACTCTGGACCTTACGAGGACACTCGCATCTCTGACCCTTTAATATTAATTAATGGGACATACCAGACTGGCAGACTTGTAGCATGGGGCTGCACTCGTTCAACCTTTCCTGGACATGTGGTGCATCCAAAAACTAACTCCAGTGATGTGAAAATGTTATTTATTAATTTATTCCCTCCAGGGGCCTTTGAAGGCATTCCAGAGAGGATACTTAAAACTACACACATGATAATAACATTAAAGCACGCTGCTGTAACTTGTTAATTGGAAAAACAAACACACCGCTCTGAGCATATAGTTTAATAGTATGTGTTGATGCATTGTTATATAGCAGGACACTTCCTATACGTATGACACAATAGACCCTTTGCAGAACCCCATCAAGCAACACAACTGTCACCAATTTTTTCGGCGTAAATCACACGAATGGGCCCCAGTTCACGTCGAACGCTAATGCAGCATTCGAGTCCAATAGGTGCTGAGCCCAATTCGCAGGGATGGCGGACATAACATTCTTGTCGAACAAATGCCCAAAGTATGAAAGCCTGGGGTAATTAGAGTAGTAGCTACTGTAATTTGTTTTATCAGAATTTGGTAGACGGCAAAGGCTACAGTCTCGATGAGTCAATACACAGATTGGAGAGAGGCACATGACAACATATCATCAGAGTGGTCGTCTACACAAATTAGTCACACACCTTCGCTCCGTCTCTCTGATTGGCTCGAGGGGGCTGTGGCAGTTGGCCTTTTCCAAGTTACGGTGATACGAAGTATAGGCAGCCCACACTTTTGAAAAGAGTCTATTAAAGAGACCGAAAGGAATGGTAGTCAACATTTTTCAACAAGACTGCTCTCCAGGCAAGGGATGAACACAAATATGAATCAACTTATCCAGGTAATTAGAACAAATAATTGACCGTCTAATACAATGCACTATTGATGGAAAAGAGTATTGCTGCAATTAATCCTACGAAAGAGAAAAAATGTGCAGCTAATCTATGCATGCACCAAAACAGTTCTTTTTATAGCAAGTCGAATAGCTTTGAAGCAGGTGCCTGCAACGATTTATTCTTCCCCACACTCAATAAAACGTCATCCTCGTAGCTGAAAATAAATGTGCACTTCGCACTCACAAAAAAAAAAGGAAGATAAGCGATCGAATGTAGAATCGTGGATTAGCACAAAAGGTTAAAATCGCAGGAGCTTCTTCGCTAAAAGTTGCTATGATTGTTCGGTGACGCAGGGCTGAAACGACTTCCCCTAGGCCGTAACGCGACGTATACTTTTCGCGTCGATTCTCAGATATTTCAACGTTCAAACAAAGCTAAGAGAATGCGAAAATTTCATGTTAAAAGCACTCAAAGTTCTATCGATTCTCGAACACATCCCGGAATCCGAGTACCGGTACGGCGATGCAGAGCTGATGCTGTCTCACAGGCGTTAATATCCAGATGATCCAGAGCGATCTTGCGCGAAAACGGTATAAAGTACCATTCCTTCATATTTTCACATTATACCTGCGTCAGCGAGCACGAAGAAGCCCGAAGTCGTCGGAAAGCAGCTGCACATCACGGCTACCGCGCACCAAACAAACTCGCATCCTCCAACTCTGGGCGCTGCCATCTTACCTGTGACGTCACGGCTCTTGGGAGGTCACGTGACGAGTGGTCAAATTTGCGTACAACATGGTGGCAACCGGGGGGGGGGGGGGTGCCACTTCCGAACTTCCAGTTTATCACTCTAAGCCCCTCTACCTCGTTGGGCAAATCCCGCGCGCCGACATCCTGGGTCCCGAGTGAAAGATCGCGAAAGAGAGCGACAGAACACGAGAGAAAGAAACCAATGTTGCCAGCTGAAGGACGACAGTCGCAATGGTAATCGCGAAGACTGAAAACTCTCAGCAATATCAACAGTGATAATTTAACGTTGCAAACTAAATTCTGAGCTATTCTAAGGTTTATAAAAAGCAGCATACTCATTACGCTGCATTAACTTCCCTTCTGTCGAAATCTCGAAAATCTGGTAGTTGCGCGGTTTCGCATTTCCGGGCGCGGCCACCCGCGCACGGAAATACGAAACTAAACCAGATAACCGATGCCGGTTATCTGGTTTAGTTTGGTGTTGACAGGAGGTCGTACATCTGCGTGCTATGCAAAAAGAAAGCTTGGAAAGGAACGCGAATATCTTTCCACCGGTAAGTTCGTGGATTGTTGAAGTTCATGGCACTGCTCTCATAATATATTAGTGAAATCGAAGGCAGTTGGTAACCATGTGAGACCCCGAGGGTCTGCCGGCCTGCACACTCCGCCGCTTGCGGCAGCCAGAATGCATGGGAAAATGGCTGACCTTTTCCTCTAGAGTTAGTATGTATGATCTCTATGCATGCCAGGAGTGGGAGCGCGCGGGCCAATCAGCGCGGCCCTCGCGCCCGCTCGAAGCGCCAGTTTTGAGTCGGCGTCGGCGGCTCCTTGGCTGCTCCGGGAACCAAAAAAAGACAAAACGGATCTGGCGCGATCGCGCGACGGTTGGGCGGTTGGGCGTTTGGTTGTTGGCGCTGCTGTTCTGCTTGGTGAGGTTACAAGTTGTCTTGAAGCTGTGTTTGTATAAGATAGTTTGCCGGAGCCTTGAGCGCAGCCTCTACCGATGGTTCTTGTGGCTGACGACGTCCTCCATCTGAGTTCTACTCGCTCGCGGGCGAAATGGCTGCATCGCAACGGCTAGCTGCCTCTCTCTCCGCACCAGCGAGCCAGGTAAGCAGGCTCGACCGTTTGGATTCATTTTCATAATCGGGTGCATGTGCATGGCTGAACCGCATGTAAGCGATTAAGCGAACGACGGTGACAGCGACGAGCGACGGAGATTTGCCATAGTGGCTCGTCTCGTCACTTGGTTTTTGGATTTCTAGAAGAGTAATCATCGCTCATCGCCTTGGTCGCTTGCTGCCGACGCTTTCATGCGGTTTGTCTCGTCGCGCGAGTGACCAAGCGACAGCGAAGCGGATCGCCGTCGCTTGTCTCGTCGCTCGCCAAATCGCTTACATGCGGTTTATACTTAGGCTGTGTCTACAGTGCCGTCCGACGGCACTCCAATCGCGCCTACAAGTGCCGTCCGAAAGAGTTGGACGGCGCGTGTATCATTTTGGAGCTCGTTAACACCCCCCCCCCCCCCCCTCCCCCACCCGCGTTCACGCCACTTCGCGGCTAGAGTATGTGGCTGCTAATTACAAAAATATTGACCCATTTGGTCCCTTCGTTCACGCCGCTTCACGGCGTCTAGGCGGCAAACCAAGCCCCGCTGAACCCCATGCACCTCCGGAAACGAAGTCCCATACCATTTCGTTCAGCGAAATTTCCACAACAACATCCGTTTTTTTTTTCGTTCTTTTTTGTGTGTGTTATTGTAAAAACATAAATGTAAATACCACCTAATTCGTCGACAAACCAAAATGTTCGAGAAACCAAAAACAAAAATAAACCCGCACCGGGTATCGAAGCCAGGATCACTTGCTTCTGAGCCAGACATCTTAGCACTAAGCTACACTGCGATTCGGAAAACTCGTTTTGAGAACTCGTTTTATATAAGACTTTCGAACGGCACTTGAACACGTGAGTGGAGTACCGTCGGACGGCACTTGAACGCTCCGCAGGAGTGGCGTCGGACGGTACTCAAGACACTACGTTATACTTAATTGCCGCTAGACTGGCACCATATGTACGGTTGGCGCACGCTTCCATATTCCCTCTCATACTGTTTATGGTAGTGCGTATTTGTTTATTCGTGGCATTAGTTACCTACCGTTTTAAAACGACGGATGCAAATAAATCTACCACGCCTCTAATTACTGATCTTTATTCTTATTTCAGATGCCTTGAAGTACTATTGTCACGGGTGGTGACTAATAAACAAGAAATAAACAGGAATAAATAAACGTTTAATGTGGCGAACTTGTGCCAAAAATAAAAGGGTACAAAAGAAAGATAACAACAGAGCGTCGCGGGCGTCGAAGGCGGCGAAGCAGCACGATCAAACGCTGAGGCGAGACTGACTCGACAAGGTCGCGGGCGGCCTCTTATCTAGAGTGCGCCGCTATCTCGAAGATTCGGCGAAAGCGGTTCGAGCGTCGCGTGATCGGGGCGAGAATGAACACGCACTTTCTAGAAAACAAAAGCAGGGATAAATGATAGAAGTTACGTGCGGTACATGAATAAACGGGAACTTTCTGGAGGACCGTGACCGAGCGTTGCTTTCTCAGCCTTGCGCGCGGCACTATGTTATCCACCACCGGAACCCCGACACTCCAGAAGATGTGGAAAATCTCGCCGACCAGCTGGGACACATTAATAATATCCTGGCATTTGTTTTACAGTCTAAATATGTTTTTATCTTTATTTTTGCGGTCTGAAGTATGTGCGTTTTTTTGTGGAAATAAAATGAATTTTATAAGTTTACGACCTGTGCTGTAAATATTACCAGTTAAACAGGTTTAACTGCATTAGTGGACCAGTTTACACATTTTCACAGTAAGACTGGTATGCAAAGTTTCACAGTTAGACCAGTATGCACACTTTCAGTTTGTCCAGTTGAACCAATTTAACCAGTTGCAATAAGCCTGTTTGAACTGGCACAGTTCTCAAAATTTTTGAAAAGGGGTGCATAAGAAAGATTACGTGCATCTGGGATTACCTTTTCTCTCTAGTTCTCTGTGCTTTCGAATTTTGAAATGGAAATTGGTTTATGTGCCTCCGCGCTTTGGTAACCTCCAAGTGAACATTAAGTGTACACGATTTGAAAAGGTTCGACCAACGAACCCTATTGTGTTATCTGTGTGAAGGACATTTTCAGCTGTAGAGTTCCACTGATGTGTTCAGCGATAAACCTGGCTATACTCTCATACTGTTTAGTTGTATTCTGGTTGCTCATCTGCCTTTGTCGCAATACACGGACATTCAGGTTAGAACTAAAACGAGGCTGTTTAAACGGGGTTGTACACGTTACTCATCAAAAGTAACGAAGTACCGTTACGCGTTCTTTGGCTTTAAACGTAGCTAAGTATGCTACTCGTTCCTTTCCTAAAAAAAAAGTAACCGAGCCGAATATATTTATTTTTACCTAAAGAAGCAACTAGGTGTATGTAACTCATTACCATTTACGTGTTATATACATGTTTGAATAGGAGTCAATACATGACAAAATATAAATTGTTTTATATTCCCCTGGCTCACTTACCTTACTAATTAGAGCTCTGAAGTATGCTCCGGCATTATGTGCAGTCGACGAAGAATTACGTCTACATCACTTGGTCAAAAATGTTAAAGTAATATGATATTTATTGCAGCTAATACCACTCTAGAACTTGAACGTATTACCAAATGTTGTTGGTTTTTGTCTTTTTTAAGTTCTTTTTTAATTGAACATTTTAAAGCTGGGAAGCTATTTTGCGCTTCCCTCTTTTTAGCACCTTTAATATCTGATTGCTGCTGTGAGCAGTTGAGTGCTATTAATTTCACTCGAAACTGAAATCAATTAATGCTTAAGAAAAGTGGGACATATTTTATATGTCGAACGTTTTATTTTGTTATTTGTTATTGTTTTTTTTTAAAGACCAATAACCAGTATAACTAATGCGAAAATATTTGAGGCTGAGGAGCGAGAAGAAGATTCGCAGGACTGACCATATCCCGGGTTTCACTTCACTTCACTTCACTTTATTTCCTTAAAGACCCCTTCGGGAGGGGTATTACATAAGGTGTGGGAGAATATAAAAAAAAAAAAAACAATAACTTGAACAATAGGTTGTTACGCTGGATTGATGGTTGACACAGCTTCAGCAAACCTTAATGGGCAGGTGATCGGAGCAACATCGCCGGGAAGGCCGTTCCAGTCTGTTGCAGTACGGGTTAAGAAGGAATTGAAAAAAGTGGCAGTTCGAGTGCGGTGACGGGTGACCTGCAATGGGTGACCTGTTCTGAGAGAGATGCGGGCGTGGGGTACAATGTAGGGCGCGTTATGGAGCGGAGAATAGAAAAACTTGTGAAATAGACATAAGCTAGCAATTTGGCGACGAGAGGAGAGGTCCAAAAGGCCCAATTCAGCTTTTAAGGATGAGACACTAACTTTGTACCAGTAAGATGAGTTTACAACATTATCGCTCCCTTGTCAAAAGGATTGCGAGAAAATCCAATGAGAACACCGACGAACATATTACAAGCCAAGAAGCCTCCAAATAATGAGCCATATCCTGCGTTGCTTAAAGGTAAACCAGTCGAAAACTAAACCAAGATAAATGACCGGTTTCTCTTTAGTGATACGAAATATTATAACAGCCGAAATATCACTCCACACTGAATCGATGTATCCTAAGAAAACCAATTTTAAAGCTGCCAACAGCGACTCTTTAGAAGGTGGCAAGTTGGTTACCTTGTAGTCAAGCAACACACGGCGACGTGAACCCACTGATCTATATTGTAGTAGGCGGTATCGCGAGTCGGGAGCCCGTCGAAGGCACCACCGGCGGTCATTACTTCACACGAGGCAATAGACGTAAACCTGTGGGAGGAACAAACAAAAGTACACTCTCAGAAATGCCTGAGCGTGTACTTACCCGCAATACACTCAAATAGCCAATTAGTCCGATCTAGGAAATCAGCTCAGCGAATGATGAGGCGGAACATCTGTTTAGATCTTAAAAATAAGTCTGCGCTGTCGCATTCCGCGATGCAAGTATGCCGCTTTGCATTGCGTAATTCATTTTGAGGTCTAAACGGTTGCGCCTCATCATTTGCTGAGCTTATTTCCTAGATGGCAATCACTGGCTCTTTGGGTGTATTGCGGGTAAGTAGACGCGCGGACATGTCTTAGAGTGTAGGAATATTGAAGCTTGTACGCTGTAATAAAAGCTGAGTACTTTATGATTTTCTGCAATCATTATAATGGGTGTTTGGAGTTGGAATTTTTGTCAAGCGTTCGAACGCCGATTAAGAAAGTCAAACGTGCCGGAGCACCTACGGCAGAGCTGGCAAGCTCTGCTAAACTCAACTTATCGAAACCGCCAGACTCCGCTGTAACACTGGGTGACTCGATCTTGTCTCATTGAGCTGTACTACCGTTTTTCGCCCAGCGGAGTCACTCTCGACCGCAAAAGATTATATTTATAAGAAATCTGAGGAATGTCAAAGTTTTAATGTTTGTGCACAAGCTATTTGGTTGCCTTCCTGAACAGCAGCCAAGAAGTTTCAGTGCGGACAACAGCTAAGCGGGGATATGACATTTTTCTTGTTTTCCCCAGAGAATCATATGCATCATATGCATCATATGCATCATATGCATCGACTGTGCCACTCGACCCTACCAAGACAAGCCTCGATCCGCGATCCTGACTACTGCAATAGTGATCAGTGCGTGAACCTCAGCACCACCGTGACGTCATGTCGCGGTGGTCAGCTGATAATTAGTGTTGCCATCCCTCGCCAGGATATAATTTTGGTATTGTCATAGAATCCGGAAACCAAGCTTTTAGACGTGATATTTATAAAACTGCAAGCAATCTTGAAAAAAATGTACCTTGCAAGTCAGCGACACTGACTAAGCAGAAACTGTCGTTTTCCAAATTCCAAAATATTGACCGGAGCTGCTCTTTAAGCTGCCAGCGGCTACTGCAGCTGGCAACTTGAGAAACGTAGGCGTGGCGAGGTTTGGTCATTTTAATAACGCCCCTTTGTCAATGAGATTCTGGAAAGCTAGCCAACAACAACCACAAAGATCGAACATCAGTACAAGAATCGTGAACCCAACAATTCAGTTTTGTGTGTCTTAAGTTTCTGGTGGCTATCTAGTTTGTTTGTACAAAGGGTTCCATTCGGTCCTCAGCTCACTCGAGCGGGTCCTCCACACCACCTCATTGGTTGATTCGTCGAAGTGGCATACTTCGTTTCCAGGAGAGTGAGGGCTATTAAAATTATCGGCACCATTATCGTCACGTCTTGAAAGAAGCGACGACTTTTAGAGCCTTAGGCGCCCGTTTCCGGCTTGAACAGCGTCTGCGTCGGCGTCGACGTCTGCGTTGGCGTCGGCGTCGGCGTCGGCGTCGCCGTAACCGCGCGGTGCATTATGGTTTAATTTCCCCGCTAAATATAGCGAAATATTTTCCGCTGAATTTAGCCAAAAATATTCCCCGCTTCATTCAGCGGGAAAATTTTTCCGCTAAATTTTGCGGAAAATGTTAGCCTAAATGGGAGGCGAGCAGGAGAGGAGGAGGGAATTAGCCTCCTCGCCGTACCTTTCCCTCCTCCTTCTCAAGAGCTGCGCTCTAATTCGGCGTTACAGGGATTTGTAAACGGCTTTCAGTGTTTTTGCTGGGTTCTGGCAACCGAAGCTCGTGACATGCTGCCTTCGTCCGCAGGGGCAGTCGGGGAGCTGCGAAGACCCTTCAATAATCGAACAGTGTCAAGCGAATAATCAGTGCTGACATTGGATACCGAAAGGGATGTGCCATCAATTTACTTCCTGCGCTACTGAAAGTCATCGGAGATTTTGTGTTTAATGTCTTCCCAAAAGTACATACATATCTTGCATTATCCCAGCCCGCGAGTCACAAAAAAAAAGATTTGGATAGCTTCTGCCCATAAAATAACCCCACAGCAAATGTTGTAATAAAACAACAACATGTGCCAGTAAATTTCCTGTTGAAACTGTGTAAACCTTTTGTCAGCAAAAAAAAAAAAAAGCGTTTCACGGCGTTAAATTATAAAAAGGACACTTTTTTGTTTTGTTTATTTGCGTCTTAATCATCGCAATCAGTTCAGAAAAGATGGCGTCGAAAATACAACTCCCAGAAATTTATTTATGCAAAATTAATATTTTAATCCCCCTTTTTTATCTTACGAATATAAAAATGCGAGTTTGGGATTTGTGGTGAGTTTATTCGGCAAGCAGTGCTTTCTTTTTTTTTTGCATGACGTTTCATTACTGGTTTACAGCGTAAGATACGTAGGTCATAGCGAGTTCCGTGCTCTTTATTACACTCAAGAGACAGTTAGAGCTGCAGTAACCGTGAATAACACAAAAAATAAATAAATACGAAGCAAAGCACAAAAACATGATATGCCACACTATGCTTTTCTGGTACATACAGCTGCTTTGATGACGGAGCAGACAGAGGACCCACAGGGGTCACAACAATATTTTTGTTCCAGAGATAGTTTATAGAAATCAAATACTATTTAATACGCAAATAAAATACACGACTTCATGCTGTACTCAAAAATAGTTGTTTCATAGTGAAAAAAAAGTGGCAGGTATGCAGGGATGATATTAGTGGCAAATCTTTATGGTTATATCCAAAATTGTTTCGGAGCACAATAATTGTTGCTAGGGTGATTTGGTTCAGACATTATACAACAATGCTTCCCATTCACATCTAATTTCTGTCCGGGGAATTTGCGTTTAGGACAATTAAATTCATTTCAACTCCTACGAATGGACACAGGGACGACTCCCACTCCTTGAATGGCTGAACTTCATCGTTCTATTCCTCTTATTTCTAAAGGCGAATAATTGGCCATTCACAATCACTTTCTGTTACTGAAAAAAAATGCAGCATAAAAGGACCAAAGTTATCAAACGCGCAGACGACTGCAAACGTATGCAACACCATCCTCATATCACTCATTCTGGTAAGCCAGGGGGGGGGGGGGGGGGTCGCACAAACGCTTCGCGGCAACCCATTGTCCCTGCAGTCATCGACGGTGTACACCCCGCACAGATTTATGGTTAGAGTGTGTCTTGTTTGATATGGCCTTAAAATGCCTAGCTAGTGTATGGCACAAGAAGATGTCTATCTTGCTCTCGGTTCTATTGAGAAGGTTTTTGAGAGTACGACATCTACTCTAGCAAAACTACGACTAACTTTATCTACTAGCAAAACGGCCTTTCTCTGTTACCGCCCTGGTCGAAAACCAAACCGCTAAGTTGCAAATACGCCAGCCATCAAAGGAATACCAGTCCAGCAAGTGTCAACGTGCCGATACTTGGGTATGAAAATCGATGAACATTTTACCTCGAAACCCGAGAATAACACATTATAAACCAGTGCTCTAAATTATTAACTGTGCTTCGCCACTTCCATCGCCATAAATCTCGTCTGCCTCCTTAAGGACTAATGATGTTCCATCGCAGCCTCATCTTCTCAAGAATACTATGCAGCCTTCCTATCATTGCCAATCAGGGCTCATAAAATGCCCATACTCGAATGTTTTCACCGAGTTGCCCTCCGTCAGTGCCTTGGACAACAGCGCTTCGCGGGCATTACGGCGACACTCGTAGAGGCCAAGGACCAAACAGGATCTATGCACATAAGAGTAAGAGCAATGAATCATATCACCTTTATACATGGAGCACGATCTGCGACTTCACTGCCGTTCAACATTGAAGAACTTTCGGATTTGTAGATAGGTCGATGTGTGCAAGAATTTAATTTCCAAACTGGACCTCCTGAGAAACATTGCTTCCCTCCGGCACCTTTCATCACCCAACCGTCGTGAATTGTAGAAAAACCTTATTTCCCCCCAAAAAAAATTGTATTTCAGCCATTGTTGGAAGGTCGCTTGTAGCTAACAAACTGAAAATCACGTACAGTGGTTGGCTTAAAGTGTTTACTGACGAGTCAACGAATCCCGCCACTGCAACCTCTAGCGCGGAATTCGTCATTCCCGATGCCGGAATCAAAGCATCAGACCGCCTCATCTTCGCAACCACGTCAATGAAAGCGGATTTGGCTTCACTAGCAATGTCATTAGATGTGCTTCGCAACCTCACTCCATCTAAGACAATTACTCTCTGCGACCCTCGAAGTGCGTTGTCCAATTTAGAAGCTTTGGATGAGGCTAATTTTTGCACATAAGAGTAAAATTTAGCATGCGTGGATGGCAGTTGGCGTTTCAATGAGTTTTCTCACATACGGGTACCCCCGGCAACAAATGCGCCAATGAAGGCACACAAGGAAAAAGGACCCAGTCTTTTCATCCCACGCTTCCTCAAAGCGCTGAGACTGTGCAAATGAATTACCAGAATGCGCCACCCCCATACATTTTTTTGCTAGCGGGAAATTACCTCCATCGCTTCCTGAGTCAAAATTAAGCAGATCATGTTTCGCGATACTCCATCGCCTTCGCACAAACTGCGCCTCCACTTCAACGAGACTTCAGGACATTCCCAAATCTACTGCACCCAAATATGCGAGATGCAATGTCACAGAGGGCCTTGAGCACGTCCTCCTAGATTGTTCGCACTACGATCAAGATCGACGATTTTTTTATCACCATCATTTGTGCCAGCACAACTGTGGCTTGAAAGTAAAAAATCCTTATTCCCACCAGAGGCCGACGAACACGGTAACATTCTTTTTATAAATCTCTTCTTGAGTACCTTTAAACCGCGGGAAACGCAACGCGCCTCTAGCCCTCCGGCCTGCTACTTAGACTAGCCACGATTTCCCATCTCAACTGTCATCGACTACTTTGTGATCTCCATACCAGAAGACTGTTCTGAAGTGTCCCTTTTTCCTAAAAAAAATTTTGCCTCCTGATTCGACCGTACTCATCCAGAAATTGGTGACCAAACCACCCCAATCTCCTCTTCTCTTCCTTTCTCACCGTCTTCCCCCGCCTGTGTGAGTCTTGTCCCTGCCAAGGAGGCTAACATCACGTGCAGGCGTCACCTCTTCCCGTGTATAGCAGCACTCAACAACAACTTGCTCTCTGCTTTGAATACTTTGCTGCAGCACGGCTAATGCGCTGTTAGAAGTGACGTCGCGAAAACCTGCAACAAATCTCCATACACTGCGGCAAGAACAAAAAATACTGACAAAGTATAATTGGTGTGCGTCGCCGGCACAAAGAACAACCTTCCTTAAAGCCTAAACTTTTACGTTTCCCATACATTCATTCCATTTGTTTTCATTTAGGTTCAATTCAAACACTAGAAGATGTGCTGGGTTAAAAGCAGGGAGTCCAACCGGTCATTATTCTGATTCGGCTCGGGTTTTGTTCGGGTTCGGGTGGCTTCGCATTTTGTTAAGGTTCTGTTCTGGTTCAGGGACGCTTTTAAAATAGTGGTTCGGTAACCGATTTCACCGAGTGAGAAGCAGTACAAAGCAGTTCTTGCAAAGAAAGTCCACAGCTGCCAGTTAAAAAATAAGGTTAGCTTGACATGGTGTCAGCTTCATTAAAACGAATTAGGTCATCAGAAGTCGAGCTGCGGAGACAAGGTGAGGAAAACAAATCTCTGATTAATTTTGTTATGTGATCTTGTATTTTTAACGCTAACACAGTTCTATGAAAAGGGCGTGGTTATACAGGCGCTTGGGAAACTTTACCAAAGTATAGTGCTCAGATGTAAAGTCAATCAGACAGCACGCAGTGTGACACCGTGACGATAGCACGCATCGTACTCGCGAGGTACTGATAAAATGAAATCAGTCCTCAGTTGCTCAGATAGGAGTTTTGCCTGTCAGAATATGGCGACGTTGTTCCCACCGTACATGCACATAGAGAGCTCATCCATATTGAAACAGCCAAATATATCCCCAGCGCACGCCCGAACGACTTGGTCGAACGGCTGAGATGAAGGGGAGAAAAACAGACAGAGCCTGCCGAAGGGCGATTAAAGAAAAAAGATTATGAGAAAGACAACAGGCTACTTGCTCTTTCTAGGAAATGCACGCACACAAAAACGTTCTTCGTCCAGTCAACCGACGCCGCAGTGTCCAGCTCGTCGCGGCTTCGCCTCTTGTCGCCTCCAGATTTCAACACTCCGAGACGACGCGCCGACAGCCGTCGACTTTTTGATTTTATGTTCGCTTTCTCCTTCCTTAAGGAATATTTCTCAGCTGCAAGAAAAGAAATGAAACAAAGAAACACATACACACGCACATGCACAAATAGCTCCAGACCCTATCGGCACAGTTCGATTCACATACTCCGATTCACCTTACGATGTGCCGAGAAAACCTCCTTCCCCATCCCGCTCTAATCATAGGTGACCCTGAATTCATAAAGCGCCCGGTGCCCGGCCACTCGGCACCGGCTTTCGGTCAAAACTAATTTTTGACCGAAAACACTGTGATACATGGATTAGTGTCGGTGCTAAAAATTTTAGTGAGGCTTCAAGGGTGAAGGGGGAACCTCAGGTTACCTTGTATATTTTCGAAGCCGACGGAAATGTTAACTTCTGGTCCCCCCTGCCTCGTAATTATGCTTCATGTTGTAATTCAAACTAAACTAAGCGCTTTTTTGATCGGCTGGTAAGCATTTTTTTGGTTTGTCTGTTGTAATTTAATACACGTCATCGACACACCACTTAAAAGAATTATTTATATGGTATCATATGATTTATATTTCATTATTTAAAAAAAGTACCCTCAAATGGTAGAGGATAATATGAATAAACAATGAGAATAGTAAATTTAGGTTCATGGTTTCGGAAAAGAAGCAACGTTCAGCAATTATGCGAACGTATGTTTGAAAGTATATTTTTTACTGGATTCTAAACGAAAGAATACTTTCAGGTATTGAAAACGAAAGTTAAAAATTTTACGTCAGGAATAAAAAAAAAA
Source organism: Ixodes scapularis (assembly GCF_016920785.2). Classification (NCBI taxonomy): domain Eukaryota; kingdom Metazoa; phylum Arthropoda; class Arachnida; order Ixodida; family Ixodidae; genus Ixodes; species Ixodes scapularis. The sequence goes on along the minus strand of NW_024609893.1, from coordinate 1,121 downwards.
AATCTAGCTCTTTATTGAAATTACAGCTGCATGAACGAAACTATGCAACCGCGTTTTTTGAAGCTTATTCTCTTAAACGGAGTGTCTTCATTCTTACCGCATTCTGAAAGCTGGTGATTATGGCTGAAGAATGCGAAAAATCTAAGTGGAAGTGTTTCGCCCTCTTCAGTTATTCACGTTTTTCTCCCAGTGTCAGGCGTTTTAATAAAATGGTAAACTTACACCGCATCGGTTGCGCCATCATTGTTTTATCATTTTCAAAATGTTTATTTGTATTGTCTAACCAGGGAGATATCTCCGTACTTCATCTAAATGACTATATCAACCGCTCTTCAATGACAATCGCTGTAATATACGGTTGCAGTTACGCAAATAAGCCAGCCTGAAAAAAAAGTTTCCATGGTTTCCACAGTGCCAAGTAGTTACTTAAAAGCTAAATATACACTAGCTCGGTTGCGGCATCAATGTTTTAGTGTTTTCACACTGTTTCTAAAAAAACTTAACCAATCAGATACTCGTGCATTGAGGTTCATTAAAAATGTGCACGACGCTCCTAGCGCCAATCACTTTAAAATGCGGTGAAAGCTACGGGAATGATCAGGCACGTAAGCGTTGCTTCTGTGGCCGTAATACAACTTATGTGTACTACGTCACCCGCTTTATGACCATGACCAGCACAATAAAAGAAAAACTAGATTTTAAGACAAAATATATTTTGCCTAATCATTCCGTTTTCTGCCTCTGAAGAAGGAGGTGATTTGTTGTTCTTGTGTGAAAGCGTACATACGGGCATTTTTTCCAAGTTTTATTATTCGCGCATTGTAGAAAGTCGGCTCAGACACCTCTTCCTTTCTCAATCTAGTAACGATTAAAATAGACAGAGAAACGTCTCTCAGCTGCCACCCCAGGTCATTAATGCGTCCTATATTTGTTAGAACGGTAATTAGAGGTCACAACGTAACTGCACTCTCACGAATCGCCATCCGAGCACGAAGCCGGGAAAGGATATGTGCTCGTGACATTTCGGAGTGACCCAAAGTTAAGTCGAATATGAGTTTCTTACCGCGAATGACATATGTCTTGTTGTGCTGACGGAAAATGTTTTATACAGAAAGCGAAAT
>NW_024609892.1:0-49999 GCF_016920785.2 Ixodes scapularis | reverse complement strand
CTGCCCACATCCGTCGCAACCCGCCGTACGCATCCATCACATCGCCCAGCCCGCGGTACGTTGCTATATTGAGAGTTTATTTATTTATTTATTTATTTAGTTTCAGATAATGTCGGCCCATGGTCCATCAAAGGGAGATGTCCTAGATATAGCATACATGATAGTTACCTCATTTAGCAAAAATGTAAACACTTATTTGAAGGCAAGTCTGATGCGCCGCAGTTTGAAGACTGAGGGAGCACATACAAAAAAAAAGGAACATTTTTTGAAGGCATGTCCTGGTGTGTCACAAATAAAATTAAAAAAAGATAATAAAAAACAGCATTACAACGAATGGAATACATCGCTAGACACATACATGGCTCATAGTCGAGAACACGGAAGCTTCATGCGTTTAAATCTAAATTAAAAAGTCAAGGAGGGCATTTTCAAATGTAGACACGTTAATAAAGCTAGAGCAACGTGTTCAGAAAGTTTGTTTCAGTCCTTTATTGTTTTAACAAAACAAGAAAAAATAATATTTAAACACATCAATTCTAAGAAAATATGATTGGAATGCTTGAGAATAATTTAAAGGAGCCGACCTGTTGCTGTTGGTAATAGGCAACGTTACTAAACACTCAGTTGGGAAACTCGCTCCTGAATTATGGGCCGCTGGCGTCCACCGAGACCGAGCTAAATACGATAACAGCGCTACGCTTTAGCGACCAGTTGAAACATGAAAGTTGCTTTATATGCCTACTTGTTTATTGTAGACCATTCCTCAATACATTCGCTTTTTTCCTACAGGAAGCTTAAACTGAGAACACTTTCCAGCACAGCAGAGACCCAAAAATATACAGCAAGCACGTTTAAAGACAAAAATAGAGGGGAAAAGGAAGGTAAATATGTTATATTTATATAAATATGTCACTTAACACTCAAAAATAACAGCAAGAAACAAACACTGACGGAGTGCAACTGCCCCAAAGCTACCTCCAATTGTCCCAGTGTAACTCACAAAGGTCACAATGGTTCATCACAATACAACATTATACAAGTCTAAAAAAAAAGAAAGGTAACGCTAAACTCTTCAAGAGAACAGCAAAAGGAATAAACACAATAGAAACTCAACTGCTCACAGTGGTACGTCAGATGCTAATAAATTAGCAGTACGTAACACATGGGACTATGGGGTGCATCGTCATGCTCGCTGCGTCCCCCATAACATGATAGTGGCAGCGGAGTCTACCGCTTGCCACAAGCAGGCCTAGGTATGACGCGTCTCGACGCGTCATACCTAGGCCTGCTTTAGGCTAGGCCTGCTTTAGGCTCGGTGGGCGTCTCGACGCGAGAGGCCCATCAAGACCAAAAGATCAGCTGATTTTGGGCACACGATACCCCTTTCGGTAGCTGCTAGGGCATAGACACCAACTCTCCGTACCGAGAAATCTCTTTTGATAGTCTCAATGAATGTGGGCTCGAGTACTTCCGAACCTTTTCGGCATTCAGTGAGTTCAGGGGATTGTATTCGCTAATCACTTGAGCATCCACAATCATTGCTTGCTCCCCCTGAACTAGATCAGGTCTGGCTTTAGAGTCTCATTGCCAAACCTGACCCTTGGTTCTTCGGTCATCTGAAAGGACTCTGACCAGGGGCGGATCCAGACCTCCATTTTGGGGGGGGGGGCGGTTCCTCGGCGGTAAAAGGGGGGGGGGGGGGGAGTGTTTATATTTTTTGTGGAGTCATCGTTTTTACGAAACTCTGATAACATAATATAGATCTTGAGAGCTTTTGTATCGGTTTACCTGTAGGGGATGAACTCTTTGAACTTCCTGTGGTTATGCACACCAAGGCACACGCTCCCGTACTTTTGACTGCATAGCCTCAGAAAGCTGGGCATCTGGCCAACGCAATGTCTCTGCTCGTGCGGAAAATCACGTGCAATTGCAAGCCTACCAAAGCTATATTCACGTGCACGCCACACGTACCTGCTCGTATGGGGCACCAGTCAGGACGCTACACACAGTCAGGACGCTACATTGTAGCGTCCTGACTGTAAATTTGACCGTAAAATTTACGGTCAAATACCAGGCAGCTGATGCTGCCAAACTTGTACAGTAAAAATAACGGTGCACTGTAAATCTGGTTTACGATAAATTTAAACGGGGACCGTAGAAATCTACGGTCGGCCTTCAAATTTGCGGTAAAAAAAAAAAATTTTACAGCGCGCCGTTATTTTTACGGTGCAATTTAAACGGCGAGAAAGGTGGTAGTATTCAGGTTCATAACATCATTGTATAGTGATGTTATGAACTCAATGATGTTATGAGCCTCGACTGAACCAAGCACGTTTTGAAGGCTTTCAGCAGGTTGGCCGAACATGTATTGTTTGTACAAGAAACGCCGACGTTGAAATTCATAAATGGTTTTTTGAACTGTTTATATCGGCATAAGAAGCGTTCCGTTGAACTTCAGATAGAAAAAAAAAACAAAAAAAAACAAGGTCGTATTTACGGTTTTCCTTTTTTCTCCTGCAGACAGAGACATTAACACGTCGTAGTTATCATTAGGGGATTGCATCACGTTAACAGCACCGTCTTCATTAGAATCCGCACTAGTGGACCGAGCCGAAGAGTCCTCAACCTGAAGCGGGCCTGCAGGCGATGCGCCGTCGCCCAAGAAACCCGTCACTCGTAAATGCGCCCAGTTCAAATGTGCACCGTGATCGAACTATGATTTCACACCTACTGACAGTTGGAGCACGAACACGAAAACAAAATACTGTCGGTGATGTGGCCTTTCAGATGTTTTAGCAAAGCCTCCCTTGTGTGGCACTCCTCTAGGCATGGTGGCAAAGTGCACTGAAAGCTTTCCAAACTCCTCGAAACAAACCAAACTTCCCTTAGGCGTACCAATGCCTATGTCTTCTCAAAATATGACACCTGAGAGCATCCTACGTAACAAACTGGCGACAGCATCCTTCGTCCACACACTGAAGAATTCGAGAGCTGAAAACGTGCTCATCGAATTGCACAACCATCAAGCGTGCTTGAACAGAAACTACAAATTCTGCAAGTAAACATCTTTTAGAGTGTTGTATTTATGCCACCATTACACTATCATTGCCAATCAAGCAGCAGATTGATAGTGAAATACCTGCCTCGAGTATCCAGTTGCCTTCCGCTCCACATTTTCAGGTGCACAAAAATCCGGGAATGCCACAAACGAACGAGGACAAAATGGCGCGGAGACGGGTGGGAAGGCGGGAAAATGAACTGAACGTCAGCTTTTTCCACTTCTTTCCGCGTTGTCCCAACCAACGTTCCTTTCTTTTGTTTATGCTTCTAGCTCGTCGCATTGTTGCTCTACTGTTTGCTCTTAGTTCTCTTTTTTTTTTCTTTTTTCAGTTAAAGGGTAACTGCAAAGAAAAAAAAGTTTTTTTTTAAATAGCCTAATTGGGACAAGCATGTCAAAAAACAATTTTTCCGCGAGAAAAAACATTTTTTACAGCAATATTTATTGCGTGAGACTCATTTTAGTTTGCGGCTATTTCGTCCGTTTTAAATCGCGCGCCACGAAGTTGTGATTATGTGACGTCAATCCCAAAAGGTTCTCATTGGCTAAGAGTTTGATTGACAGCTTAGATTTTGGTTGTTAAACCTTTGTTATATGTTGCAATTTCCTTTTGAGCGGCATATTTTTATGTTTAAAGAATAACCCATGTGATGAGAGTTATTATTCTTTACAAAAGGTTTACAAGACGGGCACTTCCGTTTGGATTCATACAAACAGAAGCTTCGCCATTCTTTCATGGCCGCCGAAGTCTCTGCTCCCGCCTGTCTCGCCTACCTCGACTAATCGTTTCGCCAAAGTGATCAGTGTTTCGTCGTTTCGTACTGACCCAGGTACTTCTTGAAGTGAAGTAGTGTGTGTTTAGCAGCTGTCGCAGGTGTTAGTGATAGGAAGCGACGCGGGGTTTTGGCTTTCATAGCGCGGTTCTTTCGTCTTCCTCTTTGCTTGCTTAGCGTGTTTTGTGTTTTTTTTTTTTTTTTTTTGCTTGTTTGCGCGTGCAAATGCTGACTTTTCGGAGATGTCAGATGCGTGATCCCGACAGTGAGCCTTCCAGCAGCCATGTCGCCCCGAAAGGAATGCTATTTGGCTGGAGGCAATCGGGCGTTCGCGTAGCGACCAACGTGTCTAGTTACGTTCTCGTCATATCGCTCTGGAGGCCGTCGATATTTGCCCCGTGTGCACCTAACGTCCGCGACTAGACAGAAAATAAAAAAGCCCTATGTCCACTACGTAAAAATGGTCTCAGTTCATGCATCTGTAGGCAGGTACGAAATCGTGCCCAAATTTATTCACACCGCACGATGCAACACGTCGCTGTGCAAACGCAGTCCAACACGAAGCATAAAAACGGCAGATTTAGGACAACAATTCGGAGTCCATTGTTCAATTAAAACGACGTAATTTTGTTGAAAACGCCCGCAGCTTTTTACTCACGGTATGCGTCGGGAAACTTCCACATTTTGAAACAGAACGAGGCAGATTTACTTTTAAAAACGCTCCCAGCGTCCTCCCGGACCAGTTTGACTGGATCAGCTGACGACGACGAGACTTAACTGGTTGAACGTCAACCCCACAACAACCAATTTGCGCTCCGTGTTAGCACCGCATTACACACACCACGAACGTTTCAGCTCTGTCGCATCGCCGTGTTGCACCAAACAGAACGAGATCGCCGAAACCAACGCAGCGCTGTCGTGAACCTTGGCTTGTGGTTGCACACTCGTGGATTCTGTGACTCCCTTCGCTTTCAAAGCGCTCACGACGATTACGAACGATACTTTCCGTCATCCGGGAACATGACAGGGGCACTTCTCCGGTCACGTCTTCGCTACATGTGCTCGCAAACCGCGTCAAACCATAACCACCAAAACAATACCGCGGCCTGGCGTAGTTGCCAGATCTTGCCGGAAGTCGAGACGCTGCGCCGGTTCAACCGGTTCAACTCCGCAACGCAAGGAGAGTGAGGGGCGGGGCCAACGAGGTAGAGGGGCTTAGAGCGATAAACCGGGGTTCCGGTCTGCACTCGAAAGTGACCCCCATAAGGAGGCTGCCATTGTACGCAAATTTGACCACACGTCACATGACCAAACCAAATATGTGACGTCACAGGAAAGATGGCAGCGCCCATGCAGCGGCTGGCCCCAGCTGGGCCGGAGCTTGTCGGATGCTTTGTTCGTTGTCGTTCGTCTCGGCGAGTTGATTTCAGACGCGGAAGCCGTCGTATGAGGCCGGTCGAAAGCTAGTTCAGAGTTCAGCGTGGTGTTTGACGTAGGTATAACGTGAAAATACGGAGAAACGGTGTGCATTTCGCTGGTGACCGACCGGGATATTGCCACGGAAGAGACAATCTGACTTACGTTGCTCGGTCCTCGGATTGATTCGGATACCGCTAGGATAAAATTTAAGGCGACGTTTCTGTGCTCTCGTTGACCATCGGAATCTTCGAGGTTTGCAGTGAAGCGTGTGCAATATATTTGGACACGCAGTTTAGCGACGGAAATTGCGTGAGTCGTGCTTGGCGGTGTGCAATCGTGGTGCAGCTTCGATCAAATGACCGAGGGCTCACTTCGGTTGTGCGGCGCACCGGAAGGCTGCCTTGAAGCTGGTAGTTCCCGTGCCGTGCTGAATGATGCTGTGCTGCTTACAAATTGTTCCGGCGTAGAAGTGCACTTTCACGGAGCACAGGTGTGCGGCGCACCGAAGAGCTGCCTTCAAGCTGGTAGTTCCTGTGCCATGCTTTAGGTGATGCTGTGCTGCTTCCGAAATTGTTCCGGCGTAGACGTGCACTTTCAAGGAGCACAGGTGTTGCAGTTGGCATTGATCCCGCTGGTCTGTCGCACGTTTCGTAAACACAAACGTTTCATCCACACTCGTTACGCGAATTGCAAGCTGTCCGGACATTTCACCGAGCGTGTTACGTACCCAGCTCACGCCGCTTTGTGGCAACAGTCTGCAGTGGCTCATTACCAGAAAAGTGGTCCCACATCCATTTCAGTTCAGTTCGTCCACGGCAGTCGCCAAACCCCGAAGGAGAGGATTTATTCGGACAGAATGCCACTAATGCAATGCAGCTTCTTCAGTGGTCAGGATAGATTCTCTTCTGGTAGTTTTGTTATACTGTCACGGATCCTTGTTCCAGTCCTATCTTCTATCAATATTCACTATTCTGGGACACTGCAGGTCATGCTCAGCTGTAATCGTGTGTTCAGGTGGAGGTGCTGGGCACTTTACCCGTAGCCCTTCACTCTGTGTGAACCCGCCGGCTCTTCAGCCGAGTTACCCGATAATGGGACACGGCTGGCGGACTATTCTGCGTCTTATACCGCTGTCGAGCCGTAGGCAAAGTCCTGACCCGAGCCTGGCAGAACAACCGCAAGACGACCGAGTACCACAAGGAGTAACCTCGGAAATACACCACGAAGCACCTGAAATCCGAGCCAGTTGCTGCTACCAGGAAAAACCACCGGAATTCGGTCTCCTGTCAGAAAATCCGAAGCTCACTAAGCCAACAATGACAAACCCGTAGCAGCAACCCGTGTCCCCTCACACCATTGTTTGCATGCCCGTCGCAAATCACACTCCGACGCTTTTTCACGCAAGCTGTATGAAGACGTCAAGGACTGGATTGAACAATATGACAGTGTCGCAGACAACCAGCTCCCGCAGAACCTATACTTCTCGTGGAAGCAACTGCCGGCGCTGGTCTGAGAACCATGGATCCTCCTTAACGTCATGGGAAGTTTGCAAGATCGAGCTGAAGCGCGCATCCGTCAGCCAACATCAACGAAAGAGAGCCGTATTCTTGATTCTGTCCAGGACACTGCCCCAATGAGAGCGCCACCGCACTCGTGGAGGATGTTTTGCGCTTGACCGAGCGCCCACGCCCACGCCCACGCCGACCTTGATGCTACAGAAGTCAAGAACCTAAGAATCCCATGCGCCTCATGTGAGGGACAACACCTTCGGCAGCCTTGTCCGCAACCCCCCGACAACAGTCGAAGTGTTCATATCACTGAGGCTTCCAACATAGAATGTGCACCGCATGCCCGAGCCTGCCACTATGAACAACTTCCCGGCGTCTCGACACTCGAGTTGTCCAGCTACTACTTCGACGCCAGCCTCCCAGGCATCCACGACATCACCCACGACGTTGTCTGGGAGGAGATCAGGAAGCTACTTCCTGCCATCAGTTGCCCGGCTTTTATTTTAATTGCCGAGATTGTTTCGGAACAAGTTTGACAGGTATTTCAACCGAGACTTCTGCGAGCGAAGCGGCATCTGACAAACCAAGGGCAACTTACACCACAATGGCACGACGACCGCCACCGGCTGCCCCTTAGTATTCAATGCCAATTCAATGAGACACTCTAACGCCGAAGCATTCCCGACATCGTGTGTAGGACTGTGCTCAACAAAGTACACCGAGGAAAACGTAGGTGATGCGAATGTGCGACCGAAAACCACTTTGCTACCACTGCATGAAGCCTACCATGTCTACCAAAGCAGCCCGTACCAATGAATTGGTCGGCGAGGGTTCGTGCCAAACGACCCTCGATTACGTCTCGAGGAGCGACCACGGGAGATTGACGATTACCTTCGGCGACCTTTGTCCCTGATGCCGAAGGTGCTGAATCGAAGATTCTGAATCCCTGATTACCCCAAAGCTCCTCATGTCCATCACCTCAACAAGAGGTAAGCACGACAAAGCAGGTGAGCGGCGATGCAGTGACAGTGGATTTGGTGTCGGTTGTCGTCCAAGGACGATACCTAAAAATTTGCTGACACCAATTTTCTGTGTCCACTCCATGAAGCACACAATTTCGAACTTTGAGGGAGAATGCCCCTGAGTGACTTGAAGGAATAGAATGGTCGGTTGCTCTCAAAAGTGAACTGCAAGCATCACCAGACTTGGATAGCAAACAAAAATTGTTGCCAGCTTTCAAGTCAACGGTACAGCAAAAGGCACAGCCACGTAAGCAATACATGCCCGAGCTTGCTACATTAATGCCGAAAACTACCAGGAAAATTGTCGGATTAGAAGCCAGCCCTGCAGCTTCAGTGCACATGACGTATGATTACAAGACAGCATCAGTCGGTCAAAGTTGCCACTCGACCAAACTGAACACCGACGTGCCAGGAGCGTCATCCGACAATGAGGTCCACAGGTACTACGACTGAACGCCTGACACGAGACTGTCGCAGAAAGAACTCGTTATGGAACCATTTACTAAGAATCAATAATTATGTAATCAAGTGGAAATAAACATATTTGATACACTAACCAGATAAACATATTTCCGCTTGCCTTCATGCATTGAGAGTCTACACACCAAGAATTGTGTCCATTGCACGCTCTGGACCTTACGAGGACACTCACTTCTCTGACCCTGCAATATTAATTAAGGGGTCATACCAGACTGGCAGACTTCTTGCAAGGGGCTGCACTCGTTCAACCTTTCCTGAACATGTGGTACATCCGAAAACCAACTCCAGTGATGTGAAAACGTTATTTATTAATTTATTCCTTCCAGGAGCCTTCGTAGGCATTGCAGAGGGATACTTAAAACTACACACATGATAATAGCATTAAAGCACACTGCTGTAACTTGTTAATTGGAAAAACAAACACGCCTCTGAGCATATAGTTTAATAGTATGTGCTGATGCATTGTTATATAGCATGACACTTCCTATATGTATGACACAATAGACCCTTTGCAGAACCTTATCAAGCAACACAACCGTCGCCATTTTTTTCGGCGCAAAACACACGAATGGGCCCCAGTTCACGTCGAACGCCAATGCAGCATTCGAGTCCAATAGGTGCTGAGCCGAATTCACAGGGATGGCGGACATAACATTCTTGTCGAACAAATACCCAAAGTATGAAAGCCTGGGGTAATTACAGTAGTAGCTACTGTAATTTGTTTTATCAGAATTTGGCAGACGGCAAAGGCTACGGTCTCGGTGAGTCAATACACACATTGGAGCGAGGCACATGACAGCATATCACCAGAGTGCTCGTCTGCACAGATTTCTCACACACCTTCGCTCCGTCTCTCTGATTGGCTCGAGGGGGCTGTGGCGGTTGGCCTTTTCCAAGTTGCGGTGATGCGAAGTATAGACAGCCCACACTTTTAAAAAGAGTCTATTGAAGAGACCGAAAGGAATGGTAGTCAACATTTTTCAACAAGACTGCTCTCCAGGCAAGGGATGAACACAAAAATGAATCATCTTATCCAGGTAATTAGAACAATTAAATAATTGACCGACTAATACAATGCACTCTTGATGGAAAAGAGTATAGCTGCAATAAATCCTACAAAACAGAAAAAATGCGCAGTTAATCTATGCATGCAACAAAACAGTTGTTCTTATAGCAAGTCGAATAGCTTTGAAGCAGGTGCCTGCAACGATTTATTCTTCCCCATACTCAATAAAACGCCAACCTCGTAGCTAAAAATAAGAGTGCACTTCGCACTCACACACACACACAAAAAAAAGGAAGAAAAGCGATCGAATGTAGAATCGTGGATTAGCACAAAAGGTTAAAATCGCAGGAGCTTCCTCGCTAAAAGTTGCTATGGTTGTTCGGTGACGGAGGGCTGAAACAACTGCCCTTAGGCCCTAACGCGACGTATACATTTCGCGTAGATTCTCAGATATTTCAACGTTCAAACAAAGCTAAGAGAAGGCGAAAATTCCATGTTAAAAGCACTCAAAAGTTCTATCGATCCTCGGACACATCCCGGAATCCAAGTACCGGTACGGCGATGCAGAGCTGATGCTGTCTCACAGGCGTTAATATCCAGATGATCCAGAGCGATCTTGCGCAAAAACGGTATAAAGTCTCATTCCTTCATATTTTCACATTATAACTGCGTCAGCGAGCACGAAGAAGCCCGAAGTTGTCGGAAAGCAGCTGCACATCACGGCTACCGCGCGCCGAACAAACCCGCATCCGCCAGCTCTGGGCGCTGCCATCTTACCTGTGACGTCACGGGTCTTGGGAGGTCACGTGACGAGTGGTCACATTTGCGTAAAATATGGCGGCAACCGGGGGGGTGCCACTTCCGAACTTCCGGGACTCTCTTGTGAGCGGGCTTAGCGCACGCGTTGGATCACAGAGGGTAGCCCCGATAGGATCACCCTATTCGGCGTTTGTTTCGAGTTTGGCCGCTCGGAGCACCTAGTTACTCGGGGAGTTGGAGCGTGACCATAAAGTTCGGACCTTGACTATGGATCACGGTAGAGCCTCCGACTTCCCACGGGATGTGTACCTCCTCGATGGTACCGCTGGAAACGGTTGTCTGAACACCGGCCAAACCACGTCCCAAACCCAGGATCTACGGGGAAACCCTCCCCGCAGGTTCAAAAGCGGCTCGGCAAGTCCGAAAACCCACAAATCGGAAAGCCACGGGTCAATGCCCGACGCTCCGAGCCCTAAGCGTTGCTTGTCAGCCAGAAGGTCGCAAGGTGGACCCGGAGCGGAGGCTCCTCCCGGCGGACCCGAGATGGGTCTGTCGGAGGTGGCTGCTCGGGAGCCTGCACCGAAAACAGGAAAGCAAAAGGACAAAGCTAAGACCAAGCACAAGGGAAACACGATGACTGTGCTCCCAAGGTCTAGCAACCACAGAAGGAACGAGGATGCACGATTCGGCGTGCAGTCCGTAGAGCCAAAGCAGATCAGTGCGGGGCGACCACTTCGGCAGGGGGAACTGCCGGAGGAGGCCGAGCGAGAGATCTGCCCCTCCTTGGGTAACAAACACCCAGAGGAAGAGTTGGAGGACACTGAAGCGTCCCAGCGGAGAAGACGGCAAAAGGCAAGCCAGTACCACGCCACTGTAGCACCCCCACGAGGACATGTCGGGGTAGGTATCCGCCCAGAGCCATCAGAGACCGCAAGGGAACACGTGATCCCCGGAATCCACTCTGACTCCCGCGGGAGCCGTAAGGCGGCCCGCACCAAGGAGGGTCCCGAAGAAGGACCCCAGCAGAAGCCTAGGTCCCGGAAGAAGCCACTGATGGTGTTTACACCTAAGGCCGGCGCCGGGACACTGATGGCGACTGCAGAGTCAGTGGACGAAGCGGGTTCCCAACGCGCTAAAGGGGCGCGGGCCAAACAGTACCATGCCGCAGGAGCACCCCCACAAGGGAAAGTGGCGGGAGGTATCGGCTCGCAGCCTTCTGACACTGCAGGGAGCCGAAAGGTCCACTCAACTGACTCATTGAAGCGGACAAGGCACGAACCTAGGCAAAGTGGATGGTCGTCAGGTGCAGCTGTCGGTGCCCCTAGGTGTGGGGATCACCCCATGATGGAGCCCCGCACGGGGGAGCGCACCTCGACGACCGCCACCGTAGCAAGGATGGTGACTGCCCCAGACAATTCGACAGAGAGTGCCCACAGTCCTAGGTCTGGTCAAGGGCCACTGATGGACAATGGGCAAACGATGTCAAGGGACCAACGCAAACCCAGGCCCGCAATGAGGGTGCGCGTACCAAACACGTCCGTGACTCCTGAGTGTGGGGACCGCACAGAGATGGAGTACACATTCACAAGTGTCCATACTCAGAAGGACAAAAGAGCCCAACATGTATCTCAAACCGTTCTGGTGCGAGACAGTCAGCCAGTAGGCGCGGCAGCTGGAGGTTCGTCTCATCAGCGCTCTGAAAGCAGCTTAGCCCCGAAAAGTGACTGGTTGGAAACCAGGAGGAAGGAGAAACCCCTAGCCAGGAGAGCCCGTGACGAAACTGCGAAGTCCCCGTCTCATCAGCGGAATCTAAGCGGTGCGGGCACCCCGGGCAGGGGGGGGATCTTCAACCGGGTTACTCAGCGTGTGGAAACCCCCACCAAGCGTCCCGCTCGGGGCGCTGGAGGGATTGCGCTGGCCCAACCGAACCCCCATATCCCTACTCACCGAGGAGAAGTCAATCGCAGTGCAACTGTCCAGGGAGAGTCGGAACGCTCTGTCACCCCTTTGTCGGGGGACACCCGGTCGACGATGTGGGTATCAGAGACCGGGGCGGACCAACAATCCTTGCCACATAAAGCGGCAACAGTTTGGACGGCGGAACAACGAGGAAATGGTGGCCAAGAAAGTGCGCACTCTGCAAATGCAGATGCATCAGCACTAGTCGCAGCCCTCCAGGATGATGAAGAGGCTCCTCTGGGAGAAAGCAGAAATGCCACCCAGACTCAGCAGTCTACAACCCCATGTGCTACACCCTTCGAGTGCTCCGATTGTGGTCGGGCATTCAAGACGAAAGCGGGACGCACACTACATTCCAAGGCACGCCACCCAGTGGAAGCCAATGCGGAGGTAGTGTTGAGCGAGTAAAGCCCCGATGGGAAGCTGAGGAGCGATACCTACTCGCTAAGCGAGAGGTAGAACTCCGACGCGCGGGGTCCAGGTTCTTGAATGTGGACCTGCGCAACTCGTTCCCAGCACGAACGCTGGAGTCGATAAAAGGACAAAGAAAGAAGGATGAGTACAAACAGCTGGTGCAGCGCCTGACTCAGGAGACAGTACCAGCTGGGGGCGTGACAGACGCTGAGGAAAAAGAGGAAGACCCCCGACCGACCGGAAGTGCCCAAGGCACCGAGGGGGAGTCGGCAATCCTTGAACACCTAAGGAAACTCATCCAGAAGCCATGCCCTCGGAAATTCCAGTCTGACATACTGTGGGACATTGCCAAACAGGCCTGTGAAGGGGTGGTTGTGTCGGCCAAACTCGACGACTATCTCCGGCACGTCTTCGTGTGTGACAAGGGTCCAAGTCATGGTCGCGCTGGGGACCGTCAGGCAAAGGGGCCGACGAGTCGCCGGAAAAGAAAGAGACGGGAATACGCCAGGATGCAGGAGTTCTTCCGGAAACGGCAGGGCGACTGCGCCCGGGGTGTCTTGGATGGCACTCCGGAAGTCCTGGTCGAGGACCCAGCCCATTTGCTTGCACAGTGGGAGGAAGTCATGTGTCCACCTGGGCACGAGATGGCTACTCCTACTACTGCAGTAATGCAGGAGGAGGGAACCTCGGAAGCAAAGGTAAATCTCTTCTATCCGGTGACATCGCGGGAGGTAACGAGTAATCTGCCACCCGTGAAGTCGGCCCCGGGGCCTGACGGGTTCACCGCGCGACTGTTGAGGACGGTTCCCAACACCACACTCGAGGTCATCATGAACCTAATGGCTCTGGTGAAACGCGTGCCGACGTCGCTGAGAGGGGCGCGCACGACCTTCATTCCAAAGAAGTCCCCAGCCAAGTGCTACTCGGACTTCCGCCCCATAACGGTCTCCAGCGTGCTGCTGAGACTGTATCACAGGATCCTGGCGAAGCGACTGATCAACGAACTGGATTTCGACTACAGGCAGCGAGCTTTCACCCCTGTAGACGGATGCGCAGAAAACGTCTTCCTGTTGGCCTCCGTTCTGGAGGACGCCAAGCAAAAGCTCCGGCCGCTGCACATGGCAAGCCTGGACCTGTCCAAGGCTTTCGACAGGGTGACGACAGAAGCGGTCCTCAGGGGTGCTCGCCGAGCCGGACTCGATCAGGGGTTCCTCGACTATCTACAGGATCTGTACGAGGACTCCTGGACCAAACTGACACTAGAGGGTTCATCCAGAGTGGTACACCCCACAGTCGGCGTGAGGCAGGGAGATCCGCTCTCCCCACTTCTCTTCAACCTCGTGGTGGACGAATTCCTCCAAACACTGGACCCTGGTATTGGGTACAGCTCCGACCAGCTGCAACTGGATGGGATGGCTTTTGCGGACGACCTGATAGTCTTCGCATCCACCCCGGAAGGTCTGCAGAGGAGATTGGACAGCCTGCACTCATTCGTGGGTGCACGGGGGCTGGCAATTAATGCGGAGAAGTCGTTCACCGTCTCGATAGTGCCCTCGGGCCGCGAGAAGAGGACGAAGGTTGTGACGACAGGCAACTTTTCGGTGTCGGGGATTCCCCTCCCCGCATGCGGAATAGAAGCCAGGTGGAAGTACCTCGGGGTGGAGTTCTCTCCCAACGGAAGAAACGTCCCGTTGACCAAAGACGTGGCCAGTATGCTGGAGAGGGTGGCAAAAGCCCCTTTGAAACCCCAGCAAAGACTGGTAATTCTCCGCTTCTACCTCATACCCCGACTCTACCACAGGTTGGTACTCGGACGCTGGAACAGAAAGCTTTTGAAACGGCTGGACGTCCAGATCCGAGATGCGGTGCGCAAGTGGATGGCGCTACCGCACGACACGCCCCTTGGATACTATCACGCTCCCGTTGCTGAGGGAGGGTTAGGGGTTGGTTCCTTCAGCACTGCTATCCCCTGGATGCAGGTTCAAAGGCTCTCTCGGATGGCCACCTCAAGCAGCCCGATCTGCCGCCAGGCCGCGGACACCTATATGGTGAAAACGGCCCTGGACCGAGCAAAGAAGGCTTGCGTGGTGAGGGGAAACATCCTCAGTGATAAGCAGAGTGTCGGGAAGCACTGGAGTGCACTCCTCCACGCGAGCAATGACGGCCACGCCCTCCGTGAGGTGCGGCATGTGCCGACAGCGCAGCGTTGGGTCCAGGAGGGCACCGGCTTACTCACGGGGAGAGCCTTCATAGATGTCAATAAGCTGAGGATCAACGCTCTTCCCGTCCGTACAAGGACTAAAAGAGGCCGTGACACCGACAAGAATTGTCGAGGGGGCTGTCGGGCATCCGAAACGCTGGACCATGTGTTGCAAAAATGCCACAGGACCCATGCAGCTCGGATCAAGCGGCACGACGGCTTGGTTCAAATAGTCGTGGACCGCCTGAGGAAGAAGGGGTGGACGGTCGAGGTGGAGAAGAGGTTCAATGGACCTCAAACACTGATCCCTGACATCGTTGCGCGACGGGTCTTAAGGGAGAACACTCCGCTGGAAAAACGAGAGAGCGCAGTGATTGATGCCACAGTGATCACCTGTGGGTATCCGCTCCTCAAGGCCCACGAGAGTAAAGTGCGAAAGTACGACGTCCCCCAGGTCACCTCGATCTGTAAGGGAAAGAATACCGAGCACCCTCTCGTCACCAGCGCAACTCTAAACTTTCGAGGAGTCTGGTGCAAACAGAGCGCACAGGACCTGCTGTCGCTCGGGCTCACGAAGCAAGACCTGAAGATAATGACCGTCCGGTGTTTGCAGGGAGGCATTCACTGCTTCAGGGTCCACCACGGGATGACGTCCGTCAAGTAAACGGACTCTCTGGAAGCGGCCTGAGGCTGACAGGCGACAAACGGTAGACCAGGAGTTAGATGGGAACTCTGTGCCGGCACTTCATTTCCCGGAACAACCCTTGAGTGGATGCGCTCCATTCGGGAACTTCCGGGATGGGTTGAAGCCGACACCCTGGCCTACAAGTCCTCCTGGGAAAGCTGGACGGCGGACTCAGGGGGCACCTTCGCCAGGTAGGCACACCTGGGAAGGTAAGCATCTGGCCTGGATGACCCTTTACGGGCTGTCGGCCAGAGGCATAAATGAGAGGTTCCTCTGCCTAACATCTCAGAGTGACTATCAGCTTGGGGGTATGGGCATCCACCCGACCCCACGGGCCAGCTAACCGCAGGAGGGGATTAATACTAAGGATAGGATATCTCGTAGCAAATGCTTCCTATTGGCTGAAAGGATGCGGGGCAATAACTGGGTAAAAAGTAAGACGAGGGCCAAGAATAATGGGACACCTAAAATGGGGGGAGGGATAGATGGCGAGGCTAAGGCTAGCCCCGCAATGATGAAAAGCTGGCCTCCTGCCGGTGCACTCGGCTCGCACGAGACTTGTCCAAGTTCTCTCTACCAGTGGAAGACTTGTCTCGAGGATTGTGCGGCTCCCGCCAGTCATGGTGGTGGAGAGGAGTCCCAGGCCCTGAGCGGAAAAAAAAAAAAAAAAAAATTTATCACTCTAAGCCCCTCTACCTCGTTGGGCGGGGCGTACTCCTCTTCCGCGGGGGTCGAAAGAGCGGGAGTTTCAAATGTGGAGAGGTTCTGACTCTACTAAATTACGTCCTGTGGCGTAAATATTGACAAAAAAAATCATTTTTTTCGCGGAACATTTGTTTTGTGACATGCTTGTCCCAATTAGGCTGTTTAAAAAAAAACTTTTTTTTTTCTTTGCAGTTACCCTTTAAGGCAGTTACGTTCTGCGTTGGCGCGGCTGGCGCGGACGAAGAAAGGAGGTGAAGGGGCGAGAGGAGACTCTCTGGGTTCCCGCAGCTTCCGAAAGGTCAAGCGTGGTGACCAATTAGCGTAGCGCGTCTTTTCTTTCTGTTTTCTTGCTCCATGAAGTTTTGCGTTTCTCTCTCGGTTTTTTTGCTCGTTTACGGTGCATTTCAGATAATTCCTCTTCACGGCGTACTTGTAGTTTTTATTAGCGTATAGCGCCGTGAATTTGACGGTTACTTTTTACAGTTTATGCTTTCGAAGCTAAGCGCTTGTGAGCCCGAGCATGCTGGGCGCCGATAAAAGCTGCGCACAATGCCTGGTTACTACTACTGATATGTCAAAAAACACCTCGACCGCACGAACACTCGTGTGGGGGAAGCTCCAAAACTAATAGATCGCGTTTGTCCAAAGTGAAGTAGGGTAAGATGGGCCAAATGAGACGCGGAGCAAAATGCGACAGTTGGAGTGAAGGCACCCAACGAAAGTTTTTGTTTAGTGCCAGCTATCACCTAGACACAAGTTTCAAGCTTCACTGAGACGTGCCTTAGCCTGTTCACTTTGCGTGAGCCATAAATGACTGCCTTTGGCAAGTCCTTTCCGGAGAAAAAGAAATGCCGATTTGAGATTGCCGAGTTGACCGCCCGTCAAAGAGGTGCATAATTCCGCGCGAGATTTCGCTTCGAGAAGTACGCCCCGGTTGGCACAGACTTTCTACCAAGGTATAATTTAATTTCATTCCTAAGTTTTATTCGCTGCATGCAGACCAAATTTGAGTGTTCAGCGTGCTTTGTTTTACGGAAATAATTATTCACGTAACGGGATACGCGCGAGACAAAACGCGACAATGTGGCATTGTATGACGCGTGTGTCAATAATGTACCAGTTTCCTGGTTGTTCCTGAGTCATATTTTCCTCTCGGTGCCTAGGAGGATCAAAACGTACAAAAGAAAGACAACAGGGGCTTCATGGCGCATAAGTAACACTACGAATGCTCTTGAAAGTGAAGCAACAGCGTCACTCCCTTCGCGTTGCCGCCACACTTTTTGGCGTACCAAGGGATGTGCTTCAAAAGCGAGCAAAAAGACAAAAAATGGAAAAAGCAATGGCTCCACAAAAAAAAAAAAAAAAATGGCGAGGCGTTTGGGGGGGGGGGGGCGATCGCCCCCACCGCCCCCCCCCCCCCTTGGATCCGCCACTGACTCTGACTGTAACTTCGACATAAGCCAGGAGTCTTTTGAGGCGTGCTGAGTGGGTGCGGGGACAAATCTGGACAGTGTGAGTGTGAATTTCTGGAGTCGCACACACGGCTCGACATCTACGGTCCTTGTTTTGCCCCCGGGTACATCTAGCCTTAGTCGGGAGTGCATGGATCCTGAGTTTGGTCGGGTCCATATACTCCCTTCCAGGCGAGAATTTTGGGAGGGGTCTCTGACCCACAGTGCTTTCGCCGCAGTTCTTGCTTCACGTAAACCACGATTATCCACCATGCCCAAGAAAGCACTCCTCCAGAAGTCTTTCTTCTGGGCTCTTGCTCTGATAAGCATCTCCCTAAACTTGGTGTTTCTCTCAGCCTTCTCCACCATTTACACCCAAGTCTCCAACTCGACCATGTGCTCTAGCATGGAGTCACTTTTCTCCTCCACATTCAGCAGTCGACGATAGCGGATACGGGGGATCATCGTTGTCATACAGTGAACCCCAAGCCCACCATCATCGACCGCCGAGTAAAAGAATGCTAGGGGGTATCATTGGGTAGGTGGAGGAAGTTCCTAGCTGCTGCACGAATTTTCCTATCCATATCGAGGAGGAAAACCCTTGACCGTGAACAAATTACAAGTTGATATATGAGGCGAGGAATTACGTAGAATATCAGGATGTTAAGTTTTTGTTGCAGTTTCATAGGGATAGGAGCCTTACCCAAACAGCCTAACATTCCCGCCAAGTCTGCATCGTCACAGCTCACGGTGCCAAGAGCATACATTTTCACTCCGAGATGCGCCCAGGAGTTACCGATTCCGATGATCGGAAGCTCGTGTCCCTAAACTGTAAAGTGAATGGGAACCACATTCACTCCTCTGTGTTTTCTGTTTTTTTTCATCCCCCAGCATACTGAGGGTTGCCGATTTGTCAATATTGTCACGAATGACAAGGTGACAAAGCAACAAAATAACTGAGAAAACTGAAACGTTTAATGGGGCGAACTTGTGCCCAGGAATAAAAGGCAAAAGAAAATAACAACAGAGTGTCGCGGGCGTCGAAAGTGGCGAAGCAGCAGGATCGAACGCTGAGGCGAAACTCAGTCCGGTTCGCCACGCGGCGCCCCTTATGTACAATCAGCATGCACGGAATGAAACCCGAACGCCGGAACGCGTGGCAATCAATACAGGCTGCTCCACCTGGAGGGCCCCTGAGAACTAATGAAATGCACCTGGGTGCGAGGGTGCGGGTCCTATTAAGATATCCTCAACCCTCGCTCTGGGCGTCTGGGACTTTCGCGTTTCGCCGGTGGCGCGCTGTAACCGCCTTCACTCGGGGTGCTCTTCTGTCGCCGCACTGTCTCCCGGTCGACACCGGGCGGCCGCTTAACCTGGCTATAGCTGTTTGCGATAGACCCTGCTCAGACAGGGTAATGAATTTATTCCACTCCGGAATTTATACGCCTGGCATATCGGTGGTTACCGAAGAGAACCTCAGCGAGCAATTTCTCGATTTTTTTAAGAATCGACTGATAACCTCGCACGAAAAAATGCGCATTGCTCATAAAACCGAGGCATCCACGTCGGTCTGTTGCAGCATTTTTTTTTTTCATAAAGAATATGGGTGTGCGAATAAACGAAATTTATTTTGCGTTTTTGACGTTTCAGTATTTCTCAGAAACCGCGCGTGGCACGTTGTTTCCGGTGACACGTCATCGAGCACTACGGGTCTTCTGTGCATGAAATGTTTTAACTTTAATTTCGCCCTTGCGACACGCAAAGCGATAATGAATGACAGCGCTGAAGAGATACCGCTCTGAATCCGATACACAAAGCGAGTGACAGTGCTTTTTATATCGAATGTGACGGCGCTTACAGCGCACCACCGGCGAAGCGCGGAACTCCCACACGCGCGCGCGACGGCCGAGCTCATCTTAGTAGGCCCCGCACTCTCGAACCCCGGTGCATTTTCATTAGTTCTCAGGGGCCCTCCAGGTGGAGCAGCCTGTATCAGCGGCCACGCTTTCCGGCGTTCGGGTTTCATTTCGTGCTGATTGTACATGCGTGAGCTTCTGGAATAATCGGCGTAGAATGTTCGATGCGTAGAACATTCGGACCTCGAATACACAAGATTATTCTCGAATCTACCAGAAAACTAAATTGCAGGAATAACAAAAGATGCGGCGCTCCCAGGAATCGAGCCCTGGCTTTTCGCGTGGGAGGCAGGCGCGATAACCATTAGGCCACGCGCGCTGCATGCCTACTTGGCCACCTGCGCGCGCGGCAATATTAATGCTCAGCCCTCTTTCCTCCAGAAAAACCGCAAAAACCTCAAGCAAGCACTAAAGGCCCTGTTGTGTCTCCGCAAAACTCACAAGGTCATCGGCAAAGGCCAGGGCCACACACTTTCTCTCCTCCAACCTTTCCCCAAACTCCTCAGGTATTCCCACGAGGAACTCGTCCAGGACTGTATTAAAGAGGAACGGTGACAAGGGATTGGCAAATACTTTACTAGGGGAAAATACATTCCACTCCTCTCAAATACAATAACCTCGGCACGGACAGGTTTTCTGGGCTTGGCGAGAGCCATTTATCGTCGGGGAGGTCTCGGCTGTCGGGCGGTAAATGATGATGATGATGGTGGTGGTTGTTCTACATATCAAATTCATTGTTGTGGAAATGCTCGAAAAACGTGCCGCGCGCCACTTCTAGGAAGAACATGGCGTCTAAAATCTAGCTCAGTGCTGCGCCAAATACTTTGCTGCGCTGTGCCGCCATCATCTTCCCAAGGGTTGCAAGTTGCACGCGCCTCGTAGATCGACACACCTTGCGCTACTTTCGAAACATGTAGGGGCTTTAGGTGGAATCGGAGACGACACCGCCGCGGCCGCCGCGAACATCTACGTGCACATGCGCGTGGACCCGTGGCGTGGACCACGGTGTAAGATACACTCTTTTAGGTGAGGACACGGGGGGGTGAACGCGCGGCGTGAGGAATCAGATAGTGTTCGTTCGACGGGCATCCGAAAGGCTGCATCATACTGCGGCCACCGTGCCCGCGGCTGACAGTGTCGCCGGTGGCCAAACGGCGAAACTGTGTGAGAGCGAAACAAAATATATCGTTGCCATGACACCCCGGTACACAGTGGTCTTTCTGCACGAGCGACAACCTCGCTGGAGCTCTGCGCGTGTGGCAGAGCCGTATATGTAGAGAGTTTGGTCCATGGGAGGCGCGGGCAGAGCCAGGGCGTGCGACAGACTCGGAAAGAGGGCTTGGCATGCTCTCTTGACCAACCAGAAGCCGAAAATAATCCCCTAGCGGTTGTAGCGAGAAACAGTTCTGATCAAATGTCTATGTTCGTATATGGTTTTAATAAGCGCGTAAGAGTGAAGTGTAGTAGCTCTTTATGGTTGAAAATAGGGTGCGCGTGTTGTTTTGGTCATGATCATGCAGAAAGATGTAAGAAACGAACGCGCCGCTCAACTCTGTTTTTCGCGGACAGAGTGTGACCGCTCGAACGGCAGATTCCCGGCCCTCGGAGCTTGGCGTACGGATTATGTCGATCGTTCCGCTAGTCGCACACTTCCAGCTTCATTTTGGATGAGCGTGATTGAAACATCACGTGTACCATATTTTCAGCCATTGAGAGTTAGTTCAATGCAGTTATCAGGTTTGTTTCTCGCGACTACTTCCAGGGTATTATTTCCGGCTTCTGGTTGGTCACATTCGAATTTCTGAAGACGCCCTGGAACACGCCCAGCCCGCTTTCGGCCAATGGCGTCTCCGCATTTGTCTCCTATACTTCCCAACGAATGGCCAAACTCTCTACATATATGGCTCTGCGCGTGTGGTACATGAGGCGGCACGAGCCGTCTTGTACGTGCCCACGGGTCGACGAGTCACCTGCGGGCACCGCTTGAAACAATAGCGAGAGAGAGTGAAGAGCGAACTTTATCGGGCACATCGCGAGGAGCGCGCTGTCCTGACCTGAAGGGTATTATCCCACACCGTAGCGCGGACTGACGCGGATCTCTCCTCCGTCAGGGCTGGCTGGATTCGGCGCGTTCTGTCTAATGCAAATGAGCGGTGTGGAATGTATTCCACCTATACCCCGTTTCATACTTCGTATGCAGCCCTGTCAAAGCTACTGGCGTGAGCGCGTGGCTTTGTCTATGGTTTCGTTCGCGCGAGCACGCGTGCAAATGATCAACGAGATGAAGCCTGATGCTCGCGCCAGTAGCTTTAACAGCGTTGTCCGCTAAGTGTGAAACAGAGTGTAGTAAAGTATTTGGGATTGCCATGCCGCACCCCCCTCCCCTGCCGCACAGTCCTAGAGACTCCACCGTGTGTGAGTGTTGTTGTCAAGTTGTTGTAGAACCACGTAAGGTAGTTCACCACTGTGGCACCTACTAGTTCGTGTCTGGAGAATGCGCTGATGATACTACTGTGCGTTTCACTATGAAACGCTTTCCTCAGGTCTATGTTTGCTAGGAACAGACTGTGTCCCTTCCTGCGTGACGTCTTGAGGAGCCTGCTCAGGAGCAAGATATTTTCGAAGCATCTATCATTTGCCTTAAAAGTTCCTTGTTCTGTCTGGAGCACCATCACCCGAAACTTATCATCGGAACTTACCATCACTTGCGAATGCTAAGTTCTATGGTGTTCCTAAAAAGCACGGTGGAAGCTTGGGATCATCGCACCGGTGCCCTAGGGCCTAGCATGTCACGACCACGTGATTTCACAGTTCGTTTTTGAGTTGAGGAACCAGTTTAGAAAATCATTACATGGCCCTTTAACACAGATATGTGTGCTACACCAGATAAGTATATTGACGTTTTGAATGCCGGTAAACTTCTGGACGACCACTTGGCCTGTCGGCAAGACTACCTCATATCCGGCGTCCGTCTTTTTTAATGGCGTAAACAATCCTCTGGAGACCACCATTCTGTCCTTGGTTGAACCCCGTCGGCTGTTCATCGCCCAAACGAGGGTGAAACCGACGTCGACGTCGCTCCTCGCCAGTCGGTGAGACATTTTCATCTTGAATGGATGACTGGGTCTTGAAGAAGTATGATGCTAAGCACACATTTGCTGACTTTGGGGCAGTCGAGCAGCAGTCATGTCCCGAGGTAATCGTCCTGTCGTGACCGGCGTAATCGTATTTTGTTCCATCGGAGCGAAGTCCGAAAGTACAAAGACGGTACGTACGTTCCACGAAGCGGTCGCTGTCCCGTCGGCCCGGAAAGCCACTCGCCTTGTCGTGCACATACGATACCTAGCAGCTTTCGTCGCCCGACAGTCCCCGGGCTGCAAATCGTCTCACTTTCCAGAAGAAACAGGCACCAATTCCTCCAGAGGCCCGTGCCGTACCGCCATGCTAAGCGTTTTTTATTACTTTTCAATGAACGAATGGAGATATCGACTAGACTGAAAAAGATGCCGCCCGGCGCCGCTAGTGGTACGGTTACAATGGCAACCTCCCAAGCCCAAAATGGAGTGTAAATGCACGACGCTTCTGACGTCGTGCATTTACAGTCAGTGACAGGTCAAGAACGAAGTGGAAGCTCCTCCCACCTCATTCCACTTTAGTAGTGCGAGCGATGGAGAGGAGGCGACCTCCTCTCCACCGTTCGCTCCGCTGAAGTGGAAAAGGGTGGGAGGAGCTTCCACTTCGTTCTTGACCTGTCACCGACTATAGACCTTTTCTGCAAGTGCGCCGCCATCTTGAATTGACTTCACTTCCAGTATGGGCGAAAACATTGTTTTGCCTTTGCCACGCCAATAGAAGGCATTTAGGATATAAGCGCAATCGTCACCCTTTCTCGTTTTGCCTCCCCTTTATTTTTTTACTATTTGCCGGTTGAAACGTTGGATTATTTTTTCGTCGCCCATACCGGATATGCCAACTTGGCGGTCGAGGGCGAGAGTAAGCGGAAAAGGTCTATAGACCGACACCCTGTTTACAAACAAGCCCGCGTTTGCCCACAATTAGGCACTGCGCGTGGCACTGCGCGTGCGCAGAAACCTAATTCGGGAGGAGTCAAGCGTTTGCGCATGCGCAGTGCCGTCGGCAGCGCCACCGCAGCTTCGTGACGTCAGGGCCGCGTGTTGTTGGTCTATAGATAATTTTGCGTGGTTGGGGGGGGGGGGGGGGTCATTACTCTGGCAGCGCATGTAGAGTGGCTCTAGCTTCACCCTGTGATGATGCAGAACAACGTCAAGGGAAACAGTTCGATGGTATGATATGCCTTCAGTTACTGCAATGAATAATTATTTACATTTTTTGACAAAAATACCAAATCTAGTATTGTCTTGCAACATTGTGCAATCTTTGTACGTGTACTTCCTCTGATATTTGCAACATATTTTTTTTTTCGATCAACGTATTTGCAATATTTTGGAGGCCACAAAAAAGGGCTTTATATTCTTTTATATTTTAAATATTGAATATGTGCCTCAGCTAGGTGACCCACGACTTTGAATTTATTTGGTACACGTAGCTTGAACGCCACGTGACCATGGAAAAGAGAGTAAGCGCGACTCAAGCCGGCCCATTCTCGACCGGTTATTTTCGGGCGGAGAGAAAACTATAACTTCGAGGCGCAAATTGTGTTCTGGGTAGTTGGGCTCTTACATGTCATGTTAAAATAAAAACCTCGGCTAGCATAAAAATACCCTGTCAGTGCCCCTTTAAAGATTATGAATTTCGCCCTTTATATGGTGAATTAAGATAGTTCTGTGTATTTAAGACACTTAAATGTGTGGGATTATAGCTACGAACACAGGTACCGATAGAGTAACCAAAGGGTTGTCTTAACAGCGGCTGCGATCTCAAAGGAGACGTCAAACCTAGTAGCGCGGTCCCCACATCTCCGCGGCAACATAGAGGATGTTTAGGATACATTTCCGCGGGTCGGTTCGATAGATACCTCCGTCGGTGCCAATGAACGACTACCTTGTCTCACTCTCTCAAATATAGCGGAAGAGAAGACACACGTACCAGAGTAAGGACAGAGTCCAAGAGCCTTTAGTAGAACAATCTCCTAAAAGAACTCCAATGTCCCCATCCAAAATGCCCTCCCGCGCCGGCATGGTAAGAAAAGGTCCTTACCTGCCAGACGCGGGGTTCCGGAGAGCCAAGACCGGGGAAGCATCGGAGAAGTCGTCGATACACGGTCACCGAACGAGTCCTTTTCCTGAAAGCGGGAAAACAAGAGGCGAGACCTCCTTCGCCTGTCAGCAGTGATCCGCATCCGAGCGGGGGAACGGAAATCGGTCCCCCCGAGAGAGAGTGAGAGGAGGGCCCCCCAAGACATGCGGCCCTCCGCCTCACGAACAGGTCGGAGCTCACGGCGAAGGAGGCCAAGTGTTCCGACCCGCGGCCGTTATCACAGCTATCGGGGAAGGGAGACCACAGGAATCCCCACAAGTGTAAAAAAAAAAAAAGAAGAGTAGTTTTTTTTTTTTTTTTTGACAATTACATTTTGTAATTGCTACTTCACGCAGCTTATGAGCTAAGTAAAAAACTTAATTATTTTTTTTTTTTTTTGAAAACAAGGATTAGAAAGTTTTGTTGACGCGAGCAGCGGTGTTAGCAGGTACTTTGTTTGTCAGCCGAGTGGGGCTAGTATTACCTCTCTTGGTTTATGTGGTGTCCGCGCCCAGATACGGGCAAGAAGCCGCAAAGTAGTTCATTGGTAGAAAGCCAGGTTGCTTTCCTGGCTGCGCGCATCGCGGGTTCCGCCTTTTGTAGCTGTCTGACGACGTCACTTGTGAGGTCAGTGTCAACAGCTCCCAGGATTAACAACCATATGTCTGACATTGAGTCAAAAGAATAAACTCCGCATTGCCTAACGCTATGTACGCCCAAATGTAACCCTGGTGGTTCCGGGACGAGACGCCGAAGTTTCAGAACTAACCGCTATTTTATTAAGAAGTAATAAGTGATCTTGTAAAACTGCCGAAGGCGTCCTCCACAATCCAAGGAAGACTCCACTCATCGCCATGTATTAGTAAGCTTCGTCGGCCGCCATTTGCCCATTAAAAGATTTCCGAAATAGCGTATAACTTTGAAACTATAGATAACGGCAAGCGCTTACTTTGGCATCTTGTCTTTCATCTGATCCGGACTGCTAGTACTACTCTTGGGCGGAGACTGGGCATATCGGCAATGCGCGCGTACACTATTTTTGCGGGAAAAAAAAAGAAAAAGTAACTTTTTTTTTTTTTTGCGGTTTTGTGTGTGACTTGGTCGCCACCCTGGAGCAAATGAACCAGTGGCATCTAAAAAAAAAAAATATTGAATCTGGGTTATTTCATTTGGCTCTCAGGGTAATAAGTGCCGACCTCTTCGAACAGACAGATAATGTCTTCTGCACCATTTACACTAGATGCTATGGCTCAAGACCGGTGTATACGTAACAAGTAGGCAAATAATGTATTGTTTCCGAGAAACAAACACTGTAGAAAAAATTGGTACATAAATAAATAAATACGCGTTCATGTGTGCAAGGCCGTGTGAAAGCGGAGTTGGGGCCTTGTCAGAAAAAGTTTGCTTAGGATAGATGATTCATTCGTGAAAAGTTTCGACTAGCCTATTTTGTTCGGTTTACCTTTTTTTAGATACTTTAACAATCAACCGGGTACATGTTGATACCACAGCATCCTGGGTCAGACAAAGCGTACGTACACCCCGAACATTCGTGGAAAATCGGGAAAAGAATTCATCGCGGCAGCATGTGACTAGAGACTCGTGCTAGATAGAGAGCGTCACTCGGATCATTTAAATGTATGTATTTATATATTGCTCAACGCTAAAAAAATACGTTCCCGAACATTAAATTACTTCTCCGTTATACACAAAGGAAACCGTAAATTCATTTGCGTGTCCTTACCCTTTTTTTTTTTCTTTTTTTGAAATGTGCTTGCATCGCTGCCGACAAGTCTATTTCTAAATATTGGTGCCCGTGTTCTCTAATCTCAGTCTTATTCTAAGTCTGGACAGATTGCAATAGTAACTGATCAATATTGATTACGGAATTCCTAAGTGACGTCGGTTTGTATCGCTGAATTCGATATAAAATAAACGAGTACCCGAAAAAAAGCCTCGAAACTTCGACTGAAAACGCAACACACGTTTTCAAATAAGTACGATGACAATAAAGAAAAAAAAAAGAACCTTTTTGAAGACTCATATCGAATTAATGACCAGACCACGCCGCAGCCATGCACATTCTTCCGTAATGGTATATGGTATCGCTTGGCGGACGGTGCGTGTGGCTGAAATGCCGCAACGATGTATCTTCACTGACGTTGCGTGCGGCACGCACGTAACGTTGCCGTTGCCGAATGTTTCCGGAATCAATACGCCGTCCTTCGGTGCCCTCGGAAGTGGGCGAAGTCTCGGAGAAAGATTCATTGCCGCGTGCCATCATTTCTTTTCATGCGGAACCATAAAACGCCGAGTCAGAGTAACAACTGCAGTCCGATGAAACCCGCCGAGCATTACTCGAGCTCTGCGCGTACATCGTACACAAAAGACACGGTGATCCTGCAGACATATATGATGAGGGAATTACCTGCGGGCACGTCTCGAGCATTTGTCCGAAGCATATTTGCTTCGTACGTATGGGTAAGCTTCGAGCATTTCTGCGGACGGTGTTTTGTAAGACGAACGTGACAAGACCTTCATATATACAAAAAAAAAAAAAAAAAAAAAGTTTTTTGAAGAATGTATCAACAGTGCAAACACGGCTTTGTAGGCGCTCGGATGGAAGCCTATAGAACCTATTCACATGACGTCAGACCGCCTTTTAATGTCGAGTCACTACACACAAACATGGCCGCCGAAGGCCATAGCGGTTTGCCTATAGGCGAGTTTGCTTTGCCTTCTTTTATTTTTCACCTAGCTCACGAATAAAAGTTCCGCTTTATCGCTCGGCGGCCATGTTTGTGGGTGATGACTCAGCAAGTGAATAGACCCTATAAGGTGCTATATATAAACGCCAGTTTTTATATTCATGTTTGAATTTAGCCATATTACAAGTAATCAAAACCGAATTCGTTAAAAGGTTACAAAGATTAAAATTGTTTACTACACTCTTTCCTGACAGCAATGTAACTTATAATTTGATTATTTCTTTTTTAGGTAACAAGTTATGGCTACATGGGAGAAACGTAAATAAGGAGCTGTTATAAGAAAGTGGGGCAACGAAGACAATTTTTGGTGTATGCCAACCAAAAAATGTGTTGTTTTGGTCGGTAAAACTTGCTCCAACCGTTTTGTTGTATACCGAGACTTATATCCACGTCGTCCGACCAGAACACTATTGGCTGCCGCTACGATCACACGAACGCTTTGGCCAGCCAACGGGAGCGAGACGCCAACCGCGAAGGAACTCCGCTTCTGCGGTGACACTATTGCAATGGCTACCAAAGTTCGAGAACAACCGAGGCAACGAAATCCGCCAGATTTGGCATGCGAGGCATCGCCCACCAGGTTCCGTGGACGGAGGTTACGTCACCATCGTGACTACGCTCAGCTCACATGACCAGTGTGCCACGTGTCCTATTTTTGCGTCGCCTTTTGTAGGTCCTATCTTTCATACCCCCCCCCCCCCCCCCCCCCTCTCCCCGGGGCCCGAAAAAAGCAACTACATATAGTATACCTCAATGAAAACTGACGCCTGCAAGAAAAAAAGTTTCGTAAATAAGCACAGCTGACTAAGACGCCAACGGCCGGCACTCCTATCGAGAGCCGAGCATTTAACGTATACTCGTCAACTTGCGAGGATATACTTGTCCAGGCGGAAGGGCCTCTGTAAGGTCTCGAACGCATTACAACTACAATGAGAGGTACCTCTTTTGTTTACTTTCAAGAGTGTAACTTACCTTTATGCTTCCCAATACTGAGATTGTGTGCAGAACTAGAGGAAACCGAAGCAGAAGCAAACGCTTTACTGGGTGAATACGGGACACTCCCCGAGAATGCTAAGAAAAAGTCGACAACGAAGATCTCCGGAAGCACGCGTGACGGCGGCAGCGGGACCGTCTTCCGCACCGCATTTCGAGGTGTCGCCGTCACGTTCTCTGGCGGCGAGAGGAGGCGGGTGGGGGAGAGAGGCGTCGCCTAATAAACCACTCCACCAGGGTTAGTTTATGGCGCTGTCGTCGTTCTGTCTAATGCAAATAAAAAGAGTGTCCTGTATTCTCTTAGTAACGTATTTGACAAAAGATAAAAGAATAGAATGACAGAAAGCTACTTCCTCAATTGGAGTCGAATTACAGAGGTTGCCTTCTGTCATTCTCCTCCTTTCTATTATACTTCGGAGAGAGAGGAAGATAATGTTCTTTACCGAGTCCCAGATGGAAAAAGAAAATGGTAAATGTACACCAGCTCGTTCGCGTCATTAGCTCTTACAGTATAAAGTATATCTTTGAATAAGATTTTATGTATATATATATATAAAAAGAAATGATATCTTTATTGAGCCAGAAAAATAGCAAGATATGCGACGAAAACGTTGAACGCCAGAGACGCACGCACGCACCCCCCCCCCCCCCCTCCCCCCCCCCCCTGTCATAGTCATTTTCTGTCCCGGAGGCATTTCCGTCGTCAGGCAGGCGAGGCTGAAGTTCGCTCCCAGATTCCTTGGATAAAAAACGGCCGCTGGATTCGCCGCACAACTTGCCATGTTACACACGAAAGCATGAGCGCACATAAGCAGCGATAAGCAACTCCTCTCCCTAACTTTGAGCATGAAGTTCGTGTGCAGACTTGCGTCACGCGGGAGATGAAAAATCATGCTTTATTTATTTATTTATCTTTTTATTTTGACAGCTATCATTGACAAGCGTGTCAGAAAAGTGGCAATGACTGAATGTAAGAGGTCGAAGGAATTTATAAAAGGACAGTGGTTGGAGGTGTGGGAACTGGTAAAAATGTGTGCGGCCTCTGAAGCCCCTCACCTGAATTCATGCCTTCGCCTTTGTCTCTTTCAAACCCTTGTGTCCAGCGCCCGGCGTGGGATCATCAAGTTCCCGCCCAGTCCACAGCTTGAAGTGATGGATCTTTGCACTCGTTTCTCAATTTAATTGGGTCGAAATTTTTAATAAAGTCTATTGACCATAGAAAGCTTCTGCGTCGTTAATTTGCTATGTATATTTATAGTCCTTTTTTTTCTGGACGTAACACTGAGCTGGGATTTTTCCAACTGTGACGGTAAAATGTTTGCACCTCGTAAAAGATTGGGCTAGGAGAAGGGAATGGGAGTGAACAGAGAATGTGATTTGTCCATTGTTGCTTTATTTTCTTCTAAATTTCTCGCGTTCAGTGTTAAGATTGGATGCCGAAATTAAAATAGCCAATGGATGAAGTCGGGGGGGGGGGGGGGGGGGTCCCATATATCAGATAAGCAAATACTTAAACTTGGACGCCAATATTGGTTGTTGGTTGTATAGACGGACAACCAACTGTGGTCCAATAATGGTCTAGGTATCGGGTAGGATAGTGGCCCAACGTTAGCCTAAATGTTAATTAAATGCCGGTCAAACAATGGCACGAACGATGGTCCAACGTAAATGTTGGCTTAATCGTGGCATCACTAAATTGCCCAACATTGAATCGGGTCGAACTTTCGCCAACTTCAATGTTAGACCAATACCGGAGTCAATATTTGCCAGTGATAAACCGATGCTGCTCCAACAATGGCGTGCTTCTCGAGACAGAGAGGCACTCACTGGATCGAATGACGTTTTAGCGAACGCCAACGTTTCATCGAATGACACTTTAGCGAATAGTCGGAAGCCAACGTTTTCGGGTGGGCCAGATGGGTTCACATGTTTGTAATGAGCCGCCGCAGACTGTCGCCGCGAAGCGGCGTAAAGCGCAGCGCGGCGGATGGGTTAACGCGCGCCCCCGTTATTCGCTAAAACGTCGATTCGCTCAAATGTCGCTGTTCGCTAAAATGTCATTCGCTCATGTAATATGGACCCGGCAGATAATCCACAAGAGACGGTCTGCAGACAGTAGAGAGTTTTAAGCAACCGTTTTTGGCCATCTGATACGGTGCAATAGGCCCTCCGGTACAAACGGCGCGTCTACTACCGCATGAGACTCGCGCATGCGCAGTTCGTACGGGACGGCCCCTCGTATACCGTATTGGATGAGCAAAAAGGCTCGAGGTTGTGGGAGCCACTGGTTTTCCTCCCCCGAGAAGGCGTAAGCCGAGGACGTTCCGGGCGAAGCCGTCTGACTTCGAGCCCGGTCGCTCCGTATCGTGTCGGAGAGACTACGCCACCATGCTGACCTACTCTCTCGCACTCCTCCGCACGTCTCCCTTTTTCGGAGACGATTGAGATCGCGGGAGAGAGTCGGGCCTGCCCTCCGATTGGACGGCCGTGTGGTCGAGGAGTCCTGGATTGGACTCCGGGCAACGGGTCGAGTCGCGGCGCGAGCTCGTCTGACCGGCGATGACTCCACGCTAGTGATTCCCCTGGCTCTGACAGTCGGCGTCCCCACTACCTGTGGACGTCCGTCTGTCGAGAGCCCTAGCCCCGAACTCCTGCGACGACGGGTAGCGGCGTGAGCTCGTCCGACCGGCGATGACTCCGCTCGCAATTACACCTTTGGCTCTCAGGTCGGCGGACGCGGCGGGCACACTGTGTCCATGGCTCGCTTGTCCGCAGTGTCGTGTTGGGGACCCCTGATACTCAATAAACGCTGTTGGATACCGGGATCATCGTTGTTGGCATGGCGTTGGCCGAACCCGACGCGGCGACCGCCCTCGCTGGTAGCCGTCGGCGGCCCGGTAGGACGGGCATCGGATTTCCCCTTTAACCGGACAGGTCCCCGGACGTAAAGGTGCGTCAACCTCTCTCCTTTTATTCCCACAAGTTACACCTAAGCACTCCTTGTGAGTTGTGAATCCGAAAGCACGCACGCCGCTCTTGGTTCCCTTCTTTAATCTGCGGCGTACAACGCGCTCACCTTGGACGTGGAACGGTGGAGCCGCTGCCTCGCGGACACGCAGCGCCACCCGGTGAGTGATCGTTCGAGCTTGTCATGTGCCTCGCGGCGCGAGGAAGGAACAGACAGCAACGTAGTTCCCAGCAGAAGGAACCCCTTGGTTTATTTCATGCGTCGCATATATTGCCACGCGCCGTACAACCGATAAAAGGCGAGCGAACGCGGTCATCACTGATAACACAACAGTGTGATAACACAGTCAGGATGAGAGCACACAAACTGATGCGCAACGGCCAATGGGAGCCTCGTCGACGCGCGCCAGCCAATGGGAACGAAGTATAAAAGGTGCCATTGGCTAGCTTTGCGCGTGGTTACATTAAAACGCCGTTTTGCATGGTTTCAAAGCTGATGACGTCGGCTCGCTCTATGAGAGTGTTAATGCTTTCGCATTAGAACGGTTGCCTAAAACTGCCTACTGTCGGAGGCGTGACCGTGTATGACGGTCCCATTCGGCCATACAAAACCCGTCCTCACACGTGTCCGAAGTTCACAAATGTACGACGCGCTAACATGCTTCGTACATACTTGAGTCGTGCCTGCAGATAACTCTATCCCCATGTCTGCCCGACATGCACGAACATCCACTTTTTTGGATGACTCGGAGCAGTAGGACTCTGGCTTTAAATGTTTTTCTCTCCTTCCGAAACTCGCACCTGTGACATCACGCCGCTGCGGTGGCTCAGCTGTCGGCACAGCGCATGCGCACACGCTTAACTTCCCGTGAGTCTGGTTTCTACGCACGCGCAGTGCCCACAACACCTGGCGTGGCCAAACTTTGAAGGTCCGTTCCCACTCTTGCGACCGAGTAAGACCGAGAGAAACCAGACCGGTTTCTAAGTCTTTTGCGACGTCTTAGGACCGGATGCGCTGCAGCGGAGCTGATCCTAAGACATCGCCAGAGGCTTAAAAAACGGTCTGGTCTCTCTTAGTCTGACCGCTCATTCACACAATGGAAGCGGATCCGCGTTCGCAAAGCGGTTGCGAACGCGGTTGTATAAAGATTATGTACAATTGCACGCGCACTCGATGACATCGAGCGCGCGTGCATTTGTACTGGAACCTTATACCACAGCTTTCGCAACCGCTTTGCGAACGCGGATCCGCTTCCAGTGTGAATGAGCGGTTATTCGGTCGCAAGAGTGTGAACGGGCCATGACTCGTTTGTAAACAGCACCGTACCCCCCCCCCCCCCTCCCTCCCACTTCCCCCCCCCCCCATTTTTTTTTTTTTTTTTGCCGCACAATTGGATTGGGCATTGTTAAACGCTTGATTCCCACCCAAACTTGGCGCGCGAGTGGTCCGGACCAGATGCCAAGGATTTAACGGCTTGCCGTTAACTGGCTCAAAAGTTATAAGTGATCTTTGCAAAATTTTAATGGAGAAATGGCGGTCGACGAAGCCCACGAATATTATTAAGAGAACTGAATGGCGTCAGCTACCGTAAAAGAAACCAATATTATATATATATATTGAGAGATAGAGAGAGGGAGAAAGTAGCGCAGGATGACGAACAGTATATACGGCAGAAAACGCACTTGAGACGGTTGTTGGAGTTATTAAAAAAATATTATGCGTAAAGTTCGTCGACGTTTCGGCCTGACACAGACTTTTTTAAAGGTGTGTCTTGGGCCGAAACGTTGACTCAAATGAGCACACATTTCGCGTGATTGCGGCTCAAATAGAGGACATACAACCAAAATATTACATTTCTAGATTGTTTTTTTCTTGTAGTCGACTATTATATCTAAAATAAATTAAAAAATAAAAATATACAAAAAATAAGTTTTTTGAGAAAATCGATCTCAAACTTTCACAAACAAACCTCAAACCGGCATTATGCGCCTCTAAGATTTGGAAAATATGTTTTTATTTTAGAGCGCAACTCTTAGGCACCCGGTTTCGGCTTGAGCGCCGTCAGCGTCGGCGTAACCGCGCGGTGCATTATGGGAAATGTCCCATTATGCACCGCGCGAGCCCCCCCCCCCCCTTCCCCCCCCCCCCCCCGAGGTCACGTGAACCCCCCTCTCCGAGGTCACGTAAGCCTCCCCCCCCCCCCCCCCCCCCCCCCCCCGAGGAGATTGCAGAATAAGGGGAGGAAGAAGATAAAGAGGTGAGGAGGAGGGAGGAGTGGTACACCCTCCCCTCAGTACCCTTCCATCCTCCTCCCCAAGAGCTGCGTTCTAATTCGGCGTTACAGGGAGTTGTAAACGGCTTTCACTTTTTGTGAAAAGACGGTGAGAGTGCAGGCGAGCTGGTGGTAGCTAATAATGTCGTATTACACCTGAGACTGCGGTGGAAGAAATCGGAAGAACTTTCAGTAGAAGGAACAGACACAGAAAACTTCTCAACAAATCGGAAGAACTTTCAGTAGAAGGAACAGACACAGAGAACGTCTCAACTTCTGAGACGTTCTCTGTGTCTGTTCCTTCTACTGAAAGTTCTTCCGATTTCTTCCACCGCAGTCTCAGGTGTAATACGACATGTTTCACTTTTTGTTTACGTTTTCAAAAAGAAACGTAAAGTAGGTGAACTTGTGATATTCATTGTAATTTAAAACTTCAAATAAGAGAGAAACCACATAACCACACTACAAAAGAATGAGTAACAAGTATATACAAATCAAAAAGCAACGCAACATGACAAAAATGGTCATGTTGCATTCAACCGCACCAGCGGCAATTGAATGCGTCTCTCTCGTCCTTCTCACATTTGTATGCTTGGTTTGTTCAGCTGGTGTCTCCTAATTATGAAAAGAAAAGGAAAGAAAATATTGACCAATCAGTCAAAAAAGCTTTCGGAGGCCGGGAAGTACAATATTCATGTGAGGCGTTCAATTAAATATTTGTTCGAAGTGTCGCAGATCTTCAAGTAACGGCGTTTAGTTACATCAATATTTCCACCGGTCCTGTGGGGGGTTGCGCCACCACAGCTTATTTGCCGCAGATGACGGAAAAGGATCTCAATATGACTATAAATAATATGTCCGCGGCCAAGCTCCTTGGAAATGACGGTATTAGCTTGGGAGACATCCGGGCTAACTTTAACAAACTTAACTACGTGCTGCTGAAAATAATTGACTCGTCTCTTTCAACGAGTAAAAACTCAGCGGCTTAGAAGTTGCAGTTTTAAGGCCTATATCTTCAAAAAAGGAAGTAAAGAGTGCATGTAAAATTACAGGCCCATTTCTATTTTATACGTGGTATATCTATATTACTGTAAAAAATAAGTGTAAAAAAAAGAAAACTAAAACGCTTGGCCAGAAATTATGTTTTATGTTTTAGTCTCGCTGTTTCTCTGTTTCTGTAATTTTTGTTAAAAAAAAAAAAACATTTTCGGTTCCTGTCTTTTCTATATAATGTCTGAATTTCTACTGCCCAGCCTCGTAGAAATACAGTTTCTGTTCCTAGAACGAGCACAGTTGCTTTTTTTTCTTTTTTTTTTTTTTTGATAAAGCGAATTTTTTGTTTTTGTATTTTGTAAAAAAAAATCAGTTTCGGTTTTTAGAAATAACAGTTTTTTTTTTAAATTGGGTTTTTATTCTGTAAGTTTGTGGGAAAACAAAATCTGTTTTTTCTATGTTCCGAAAAAAAAGTTTTACAGCAAACTTTATCACTGGTATTTACCCCGCCCTTCAAGCCCTACACACACAGAAAAGCGGGGAAATACAATATATTGAACTCACAGATACAAACGAAAATTGGGTGTATGTTTTTACAGATTGAACGTAGTCTGTTCAACGGGCGACTTTTTTCTCAGCTGTAGATGAGAAATTTAGCCAGTGCAGTGCAACGTGCACCACGCAGTATTGATACACGACCGCACGCCAGTACGATGCTCATCCAAATCGAAATGGGCAGGGGCGGGGATTGAACCCAGGATCCCTGGGTTTTGCAGCGCGAGCTTTTGCTCCACGTGCTCCGAGATGGTGTGAGCTAGCCCATTCTGTCACCGATCCCTCCACACATACAAACAGAACACACGAATAACAGCA
Source organism: Ixodes scapularis (assembly GCF_016920785.2). Taxonomy (NCBI): domain Eukaryota; kingdom Metazoa; phylum Arthropoda; class Arachnida; order Ixodida; family Ixodidae; genus Ixodes; species Ixodes scapularis. The sequence continues at coordinate 14,560 of NW_024609892.1, read as the reverse complement.
ACAGAACAGCCAAACCAATTACTCACCCTTCCCTACGCATACCACATCCACCCGATCGCTATATATGGCAGTCTTATTTTTGTTTTCGACTTGGCCGGTGACTGCGACATTTGTCGCATAAACACGTATACAGACAAACCAAATATTGCTCATACACTTAATATTTATTTGACACTTCCACAGTGAATATTTTATATCTCATAATCCAGCGTTTTCAAAAAATCTACAGTAGAATTATTTTACTTTTAATATTAATTTGATGAATTATATTGAAATGAAGTATTGACGCTGATTGTTTATTAGATGCAGGTTTGGGCAGTATCGCGATACAAATGTATCGCGATAGTAATTCAGAAATACATTTCGTATCTGTATTTCTGTATCGTGATACATTTTTTGGCACCAGTATCTGTATTCCTGTATCGAAATACATTGGGAATGTTTCTTTGTATCGCGATACAATCAGGATGAAGTGTATTTCGTTACATTTCTTGGGAAATACTCCCCCCCCCCCCCCTCCCCCCGCGAAAAAAAACAAACAAAAACAAGTCCGAACGCTTTTTTTCTTTTTTCCTTCTGAGTGCCCCAGGGTCAACGAGATGCTGGGGCATTGTTACTGTGCTGACCAAGGTTCCTTCCGATTCTCCAAACTATTTTCCTATGCGCTCTCTTCTCTCTTCTGAGAAGCGTTGCGTAGTCGGGGACTCGAACCAGGTGGCGAGCCAGGAGTGGAGTCGGAGCATCTTCTGCCGCAAATCCTTAGGTAGGGATTTCTCGAGTCATTGTTTGCTGGCGTCCAGTGCCCACTGCTAGCCGTCTCTTTTGCCTTAGCCTACACACTACACCCAGCCGGCACAGCTGAATCAGAGTCTGTTGCAGCACGAGTAAGATAAGACGTGTTCCAGGATGCTTCAGATGGTTCACTACTTTCAAAAAATTTCAAATGACACTGCCTGCACAATCTTCAACGAGGTAACCTACAACGAAAAAACGTATTGTACTTTCATACAGCAGCACGGTAAAGTTCCATGTTCAAAGCCACACCCTCAGATAAAAAAAATACCAGTTCACTCCACCGTGGCGTCATGTGATCAGTGTTGACAGGGGCGTCCTTATTGGACAGGGGCGAAGTGGCGTTTTGATGGGATTTTGGGTAACAGAATTTATTTAGAGGTCAAAGTCTTTTCGCATCCCTCGACTGAAAGACAGGATGACAGGGGAAGGACCGCGGTCAGTCCTAGATGGAACGTCTTTTTGAGCCCGTTGAAGACTCCTCGTTGTCCGAAACCATACCTTCAAGGCAAGTGCCAAGCCTACGGGAAAGTAATTTCGGGATAAAAAACTTCCACTCAAACCTCAAGCTTCATCTCAGTTGGCGTCTCAAACAAATAAGAAAAATGTATTGCAGTATCAGTATTTCTGTATTTGTATTTCTGCCCTCCCTAAAATGTATTCCTGTATTTGTATTTTCAAAGACTTTTTGCCTCCATTTGAAATGTATTTTCGATACGTATTGTGATACATTTTTACAGATATATTTTAGTATGAGTATTTTAGGTACTATTTTAATGTATCCCAGTATTTGTATTTCCAAATACATTTTTGAGTATTTCTGCCCAACCCTGATTAGATGCTATGGGAACTATTAGATTTAAGTTCATTATTCAATTAGCGCAATGATTCATCCCCCCCCCCCCTAATGTCCTCAGAGCCCCACAACACACAGGGAAGAGACAGCATTCATTTAACCGCCATACCTTATTTTTATAAAATTTGTTTGATTTAAAATCAAACTACCTGACTTCGCCGTGACGTGTCGCAGCTGTCGCTGTGACGGTACTGTAGATTAATACAGGGCTGCTCAATTTTTATAAAGTATCTGGTTCGAACACGGATTTCCATTTGAGGGCTGGATGGCACAATCAGCAAACAGGTATGACGCCACCGGAAGTAAGCGGCTTGCCCCGGAAGTGAGCACTTGACAGGCTTTGTAACCCTTCCGAGTGCTGGTTCAAAAAGCGTCGAGGGCGCTGGATTTTTGCCTGTCACATCAAGAGAGCCTGCGTGTTGCGCAGTAAGAGCGCATGCAGACCCGAAAAGTGTCCTGGGAAGCCATTCAATGTAAATGTTTTTAGTTGATCAAGTGTGCATATGTCCCAAGTTCAAATGCCTCTTTTCTAGCTTTAACTCGGAACACGATGATTAAAACCCACTCAAATGCAAAGGAAAGCATGAACCAAAACATCGACTAGCTGAATGCACTAGGAAGCCCAGCAGATGCCCGACTTCCGGGACAAGCATCAAACTTCCGGTGGCAATTCACTTGCGCCCTGCTCGGAGAACGGCTATGCGCCATCCAGCCCCCTATATAATAGAGATCAGTGGGTTCGAATGAAATGCGAACAGCGGAGCGCGTGGCTGTCGACGCCATGCTGCGCCTCTATACTCCGTTCACCTTTAAGCTAAAACAAAGTATAAGAGCTGTGCTATAGTTGGTGGAAGTTTAACATGGTGTAGGTGTAACAGCGCGTAAAAACGAAGCCTAAGGGTAGGAACAAACAATACAGTACGGGCGCTGACTCGCAACTATAAATGTTTAATAGTGAAAACAGAAACCTGTTAAGCTGAGACTAGAAGTTCCGTCTTCAGTGCAAGCTCGCTAACTTTCGCAGTGCTCTGGCTGCACGTGCCTTCCTATTCACACTTCTGTTGGCAAGGGCGGAAAGCTCGCGCTGAATTAAGGGTGGAGCTTCTAGTCTCAGCTTAAGGGTGAAAGGAGTAGAGCTGCGCGTTGGAGGCCTCTGGAAACTGATCCAACTGCTGGTTGGAGAGTACGCAGAGTAGGGCGCTGGGGGGCTGTGCGCTCTACTCCGATGTGTTCGACCTCCCTCGAACGGCACATACCCAAGCTTCGACGCTGCGCCGGGGTGCGCTGGAAGTTCCATCACAGTCACTTTCGTTGGCTCGGTACGAGCCACCCAAGGCAGCTTGCCGCTCGCAGCAGGAGCAAGCATGCTTGCGGGCGCGTCCATGTAGCGTGACCGCAGCGCCATGCTCCCTCCTAAAATGCACCGTTTTTTTTTTTGTTTTTTTTTAATACGCGTTTGATTTTTTTTTTTTTTGTGTCTGTGGAGGGGGGGGGGGGGGTGAGTCAGAAATTGTGCGACATTCGTGACAGAAGAACAAGAGGGGACCGAAGACGGCTGCTGTCGCCTAAGTGAAGTCAATATACAGGCGGACTTTCTTTTTTCTACATCAGCTTCCAGCGCCTTCCTGTGTCTCGTGCGTGGCGCTGGGATTGCTAAAATGCAGGTCCGCCAGCTCCTGCATTCACCAAATTTTTTAACGAAATGTAGTAACTTTATCACTGGCAACTTAAAGCATATCGTTACTGTTCCGCTCACCGCACTACCGGAGCCTTTGAAGCATGCTTATAAACGCGAGCGCCGTGGTCACGGTATCACCCGGGCGCGCGTTTAAAAACATTATTCAGAGGCTGCACTAGTGCGGTGCGCGGAACACGGTAATGGTTTGCTAAAAGTTCCTCTTGAAAAGCCACATTTTGAAGGCCGCAGGACCTCGGTCAGCGCGCCTATTAAATGATCCCCCCGGGTGTGTCAGAAGCATGAAATAGAAGTTAGCAGTTGGCTCGTGCACGGAAGACCGAGCTGTGTAGCTGGATTGACGCTGGTATTCAGAACCACGCAGATGGCCTCAAGGAAAACCGAGCGGATGGCTCCTGCAGAATAATGGTTATTGAAAATGCGTAACAAAAGAATGCATGTATAAAAGAAAACGCGCAAGTTGTAAGAGGGAGCGTGACGCTGAGGTCATGCTCCACGGATGGACGCGCAAGGCGCGCGCGCGAGCGGCCTGCTCCTGCTTCGAGCGGCGAGCTCTCTTGCGTGGCTCGTGCCAAGCCAACTTAACTCTGTTACGTCACGGCGCGGTGGTGGCGCGTCGAGCGCACTTCCGGTCTGGGGCTGTGGGCGGAAGTCCCCATGCGAGACGTGTATTTCTGCGTTGTTTTGACAGAAACCAGACAAAAACCAGCCTTCTCGTCAAAACGCCGCGACTGGGGCTGTACCAAAAAAGTCGAGAAAGGTTTGAAGGTCAGTTTCCACGCGCTCGGTTAGTCGGAGATCTATATGTGCCGTGAAAAGGGAAAAGCAGACGCCGTTGGACGACGATTGCTTGGGCGGGAAGCACTTTCGGTTGAATTCACGGATACTTGTGGTCGTCAGATTTATTTATTTTGTTCCAACCCGAAGGCGTGGAAATCGTCAAGTTGAACGGACCACCTGTGGACTACGTTCAGTGCGTCTTGAAGTTCAAACGGCCACCTGATCGTTCGAACGGTCGTCTGCTCTTTCAAAAACGTTTCTGCTTTCCGTCTGCTCTACCGGCCCTTAGACTAAACAATGGCCCGGTAATTGCGATAAGAAGTAAGTGCAGGCCTCAAAAGACTTAAGAGACTTAAGTTTGAGGGTTGGTTGGGGTAAGCAGGCTCGATGTAAACAGTAGAAAAAAGGGGATGTTGATCATTGTTACCAGTGGCCATCACCGACTTGTTATGCCTGGTTCGCTTAGTCCGATTCTGCTTGCGATATTCAGCGTCGACGTTGACGTCGAGAAAAAAGAAAAAGAAAACTAGATATTTTTCTGCAAAGCATAACAAGAAACATTGCATATAAAACTAAATTTGCTGAACTTGAAACTGACGCATGTGATCGCTACGGATCTTGCCAGTTGACAAATTGTATACCTGTACCAGATTAGTACACAATTACTACAAATAAACTTTTAAAGGGGAACTCCGCCGACTTTTCGAGCTACCTAATCCAAAGGCATAATCTGAATGTGGATGGCTTCCTGATTCCGAAATGCTATCTCGTTCTCCCAGATTCACTCTAGTGAATTAAAAAAAGTGATATTTTGTTTGCTGCCAAGACCGAAACATCGTTCTCCCTAGTTCTCCCCAGTTTTTCCTGTTGCCCAAGCGTGACGTCACTTGTGTGCAGCGAGGCGCGCGGCCGGCAATCGGGTACGCTCGCGCCCGCCTTTCTCGCGTCTAACAGCAAGAAAACCTCGGCGTTCGTGCTGTTTGAAGTTGAAAATTATATATATTCGCACAAAGTATGGCCTTGGCCTACGTGCATAACTATAAGAAAGTAAAAAAAAAAAAAAGGAGCAATTGTAATTTTTGTAAAACCGGCCGTTTTTCCAACTCGCTACGCTCAAACCGCGGCTCTCTAGCTTCGTGATATCGCTAGTAAATACGTTCTCTTTTTATTAGAAGATGGCTGGCGAAAAAAGGTCGAAGAGTCACGAAATATTTGTTAATGAATTGCCAAAGCACCGCGGAAAATGTTCGGAATGCGGGTACAGATGCCTCACACGCTCATATGACCTATGGAACGTGCCATTTGTTTTAGATTTTCTTTTGAAAATTGCTGTTGCAGGCGTCAGCACGTGGAACTACTCTTGTGGCATGAATATGCTCCTTGGTGCTTAAGTAATTTAGCAAAAGACCTGTAGACAATTTCTGAAAAGCGCTTCTGGTCGGTGCCATTTTCAGCGTTCGTGCGTGTGGCGCGTACATTGCTCGCCTTCCAAAGCGATGAACATGTGCGTACTGGGCTGGGACTTAAGACATGTAGACTGTGATTATCATAAACAATGAAATGTATAGAATGGAATGAACTCCGTTCGTGTAGATCAGATGGCAGGTTACTGGTCATGAAGAGCGTGTTAAAATGGCGATTAAAAGAACTTCACAATCACCAAGCCAAACATGAAGGTGCAATGGAATGCGTATTAAATACACAAATACACTGTTCATCTCCAAATAAAGAATATTTGCTTGAAGATATAATAGTGCGTGAGCTACAGAAAGAGATCATAAACATTTTAATCCAAAATAAGTTAACAAAAGTTAATAAAAAATGTGTACCCGTATTTTTTTTTTCTTTTTACTTTTGGAGTAGAATGCAACGCGTTCAAACACCCATCTACGAGAGCACATGGGGAAGGGGTAATTCAATATAAGATTTTTTTTGTTAAGTTGGATTAGCACAATGTCCATCAACTGTAAACTTGCATGCCTCCTCTCAGCGACCTTATAATTTTCATGGTTCAAAAAACTTTCAGCCCTATATAAAATTTCTCTGCCATAAAATAAATTAAAGACGTTCTCATCATCTCTCCTGCAGAAAATGTTTCACGCCAACCATTTGACAAACCAGGCAAAGGCTCTATCGCATATTAATGGAACTCAACACCTGCCCCATAAACCTCTGTAATAGCAGACAGCAATAGCAATATGTCAAAGTCATGTCTGAATTCAGACTTGAACTTTGTTTAGACTTTTCACTTCTCGTCTTCAACATAGCGGCCGCGTGAGTGGAACTCCGAGAGTAGCCCGAGCTAGATTCGACGTCCGAAACAAATTAAGTGTTTATAAAAAAAAAAAAAAAAAAAATATATCACTGAACCAATTGTGATTAACAAACGTGACTGTGCAAAATGTCGACTATAGTGCTATATTGTGTGCTATATTTCTCGATATTATTAGCGCTCTTCTTTGGACGGATGTCGTAATGGTCACCGCCAACTTGAGTTTGCGCTTGCCACTCTTGAAGCTGTTCCAGCTGTTGAAGGAGACTGAACTCGCAGCACGCAGCTATAAAGTATTCCGAGCAAAAGTAAAAATATTTCACGTGACACTAGTTCTCTCGGAGCACAGCTCGCACAAAAGCACCTTGACCTGGCTGGCCTCCATTGCTGTCGGGGAACGCTTTTTTTCCCCACAAAAACAAGGGTAAAAAAAAAACAATAAAAGAAGCCTGTTCCCGGAACTGTTTTTACGATCTATCGCGGAGCACAGATTCCTGCCAATTGCAAGGAACTTTCAACCTTGAAGCTGCGAAAAACTTATCTCGATCACTGGCGTCCGGAGAGCCACTTCGCGGCTGCCCGAGTCACCCGCCCGCACCTCCGTGACGTGTGCGGGTAGGGAAAAGTAGGGATATTTCATTATTGCCTCCTGGAACTCTCGCGGCCGGCGTAACTTAAACATTCAATAACTTCACGGATGTTTTTTTTAATATTTTGGTTACCAGTTGAGAAAGGGTTATTGATGCGGTCTGCAAATTTCCATCGAAATCGAAGTCTACCAAAAAATCGGCGGAGTTCCCCTTTGAGCAGCTACTAAAAAAATGAAAGCCGTTTACAACTCCCTTTAACGCCGGATTAGAGCGCAGCTCTTGAGGAGGAGGACGAAAAGGGTACTGAGGGGAAGGTATATCCTTCCTCCCTCCTCCTCACCTCCTCATCCTCTCTGCTACTCCTCCCCCCGAGAGGCGTCGCCGTAGTCTTACGAGGGTCACGTGACCTCACGGGGCTCACACGACGTCACCGGGGTCACGTGGATTCATGGGTGTCATGTGACTTCTATGAGGTCACGTGACGTCACTGATGACGTCATCAGTGACAATGACGATGCGGATGCCGATGACGTCACCAGCGACGTCACTGATGACGTCATCAGGGACAATGAAGATGCAGATGCCGCTGTCATCATCAGTGACGTCACTGATGACGTCACCAGTGACGATGACGATGTGGATGACGATGCCGATGACATCACCGATGACGTCATCAGTGACGTCACCCGTCCCATAATGCACCGCGCGGTTAGGCCGACAACGACGACGACGCCGACGACGCTCAAGCCGGAAACGGGCGTCTAAGAGCTGCGCTCTAAAATCAACGGGTCGTGAGAAAAATCGAGCGTTTCGTTCTGCCAAAAGTTTTCATAAGCTACGGTAAAAGGGTAGGGCTTTCTCATGAGGATGGATGGACGGATGGATGGTAATGGCTATGCCTTTTGTAACGGGCGCCAGCTTACGTCACCTAGCCTAACATTTCGTCTTCCTTTTTTTTTTTTAATTAGAGCGCAGCTTTTAGGCGCCCGTTTCCGGCTTGATTGGTGTCGGCGTCGCCGTCGCCGTCGCCGTCGCCTTAACCGCGCGGAGCATAATGGGTAAATTTCCCCACAAAATTTAGCGGAAAAATTTTCCCACTAAATCTATCAAAAACTTTTCCCCGCTAAATTTAGCGAAAAATTTTCCCCGCTAAATCTAGCAGAAAATTTTCCCCACTAAATTTAGCGGGAAAATTTCCCCTAAAATTTAACGGAAAATATTCCCCGCTAGATATAGCGGAAAACGTTTGCTCGCTGAATTTAGCGGAAAAATTTCCCCGCTAAATCCAGCGGAAAAATTCCCCGCTAGATCTAGCGGAAAAATTTCCCCGCCAAATTAGCGGAAATCTTTCCCCTAAATGGGAGGCGAGCAGGAGAGGAGGAAAGCCATAGCCCCCTCTCCACACCTTCCCCTCCTTCCCCTCAAGAGCTCGGCTCTAATTCGGCGTTACAGGGAGTTGTAAACGGCTTTCATTTTTTGGCCCAAACTAACGCCTTGAAGCAAAACATTGTTGAGTCCAATATAGGCTTAAAATTAACCTTGTGGCTAGTTGGCTATACATCATTACAAACCAAAAGCGCTCTGTCCTGTCCCTTTTGTATGAATTGTATTCTAACACCCCCCCCCCCCTTATTTTAAGTTTTTCCATTGCTTATTTTTATATGTATATTTACCCTTCCCTAGATCCTTTCCTCTAATCTTCTAATTTCCTCTTAGTTACGACAATTATTTTCCTATCCATTCGTCTATCGATGTCTGCAAATCCCTGTGCCCCCTCCAAATCCGTAGTTATTTCTCCCAAGAGGATGGGCCGAAGCCCTGTGCAGAGTAAATTACATGTTCTATAGTTTCCGTTTCGCGGTTGCATATGTTGCATAGAGTGTCTACTTCCTGGAATTTAGCCCTTTACGTTTTTGATCGTAGCACCCCCGTTCTAGCTTCAAACAGCAATGAGCTCCCCAATGAATTATCATACAACTATTCCTTCTTTATTTCTTGTTTTGGTGCTCTGTATATTGCTAAAGCTGATTTCCCCTGCATTCTCTCTTCCCACAATTCCCTCTCCGTTTCCTATACTCCCTTTTCTACTGATATATTCTGATCGGCCCCATCTCGTTGAATATATTGAAATCTCAGCTTGCGGGTTCGGTTTGTCCGCTTAGTGTTTAGACTTTTCATATATAGATACTTGTATACTTTCGCTGGCCAACCGTGTATCCTCAATTTCAGCTAGTCTTTGTTTCAATTTTACTTTACTGATCGCTTCTCTACCCTTTAAAGATGCCCAACCCATATTCGCCTGTACTCCCTCATGTGGTGTATTCCCATGTGCTCCAATGCCAACCTACCCACACTCTCTTGCTGCTTCTCTAAACCTGCCTGAATTTGTGATCTCATACACAATACCGCATTCCCAAATGACAGTCCTGGCAAAATGACCTCCCTTCCATACACCTTTAACAACTTCATATCTATTATAGTTCCAGAGTGCCCTGTGTTTCATAATAGCTGAATATCGTTTCCCCTTCTTTATTACAATATCTTCATGTTCTTTTAGATACCTTCTTCCCTCACTTAACCATACTCCCAGGTATTTATACTTTTCTACGTATTCTATCACCGTGTCCTGTATCTCCACGGGTTCCCCCTTCTCGTCGGTGAAAACTATCATACCCGACTAGTCCCTACTGAAGTTTAGACCTAAACTGTCCCCTTCCCTGCTGCGAATCCCTATCAGTTCTTGCATTGTCTCACGACTTTTTGATACGAGTACAATGCCGTCTGCATACATTAACTCTGGAAATATTTGATTTACTTAAAGTCCCTCCTCCATGTAAGTCAGGTCAAAACCTAGGTTGCACTGTTCTTTTTTTCCATCTCATTATGGTATATCATAAAGAGTAGGAGAGACCAATGAGAAACACAGTCCAAGTCTTCTTTTTATTGCTACTGGTCTTGTAGTTCCGGCTTCTCATATTAGAACCACCTTATTCTCCGGATAAACCTGTTCTAGAAACTTAACCGGTCCCCCTAACCCATATCCCTTCATTTGGCCCCAAAGTTTTTCCTGATTCACATTGTCATTTTCCCCTTTGATGTCCAAAAATGCTATCCATAATGGCCTTTGACTTTGCTATATCTATGCACTGGGTGATTACGAATAAGTTATCATCTAGTTGTCTACCCCTCCTGAAACCATTTTGAAGCTCTCCAGAATCTGCTTTCTCTCTGCCCATTCTTCCATTCTTCTTTTTACAATTTGCATAGCTAGTCTGCATATTACTGAAGTTACTGTGATTGGTCAGTATGATCTTATATTGTCTCCCTTGCCCTTATATAATAATCTCATCCTGCTCAATTTCCAGTCACTGGGTACCTCCCCTTCCATAAGTATCTGATCAATCACCTGCCTTAGCTTCAATTTGCTTGTTTTGCCTAGAACTTTTATCATACTCATTGTATGCCGTCTGGACCTGTCGCAGTTTCAGCCGGGACCTTTCCTTCTGCTTTTTCCTATTCTCCTGTGGTCATTTGCTTTTCTTCAGTATGATCCTCCTTTTGGAGAGAGGTAAGTTCTTTATTATGGAGATGTTGGTATTCTTTAAATTACACCGGCTACTCCATTACGGAAAAGAGAGAGAAAATATATGAATGAAAGGAAGAACATAAAAGGAAAAGAATAAAGATAAAATACATAAAATATAACCGTAAAAAACTTACAAACAAATCTAATTACAATTGCGAATAAGACGATCAACCCTTTGGAAGTCGTGCACCGATTTGCTAAGTTACATACATAGTCATTTCTGTTGAAATTGACGCACGCTCGCACTTAATAATCATACACGATTCTAGTGTCCTTTAGAAAGTCATGAACGATATTCATTGCTCTGTCTTGTTTTTTACGTGTCGGCCAGGGCCCCAACAACTTAGTCAGAGACAGGGGTCTATCATCTAATATTTGAAGGCGAATCTCCATCCCGCGCCTTTCATGTCGCAAGCGTTCACATTCAAGGAGGATATGTTGTACATCCTGATATGGTTCTCCACAATCACGTCTTGGCGACTCTCGGCGTTTAATTCGAAATAAAACGCTGTTAGTAAAAGCCACTTCAAGTGTGAGTAGATGGATTAATGTGTCCTATTTCCTTTTCATCCCGGTGTGCAGCGGAAGCTCAAAATCCGGGTCGATATATAATAGGAGAGCCTCTGTTGAAGTGTCCTTTAGCCAGCACTGCCGACAACGTAGATGGCGTAAGTGACGAAGGATGAATTTTGCATCTCCAGAGGTAAAGGATGTCGCTTCCATTGCGTCACCATCGTGAGCTTGAGTTGCCATGTGATCAGCCTCTTCATTTCCGGCGATTTGGCAGTGGCTCGGTATCCATTGTAGTCTGACGTTATGTCCGTGGAGTCGAGCTTGTGCTAACATGAGTTGCACCCGATATAGAATGGTCGCCTGGGAAGTACGAAGGTGCATGCCCTGTAATAACTCTAGGGAGGATTTCGAGTCTGCTAGAATAACCCAGTTTGGTGGTGTAACGAATGTTTCAATGAATGATGATGCTGAATGTAGTGCATGTAACTCCGCTGACGTCCAGCATGTATGCTGTGACAATCGAAAACATTTAAATGTGCCTAACATCGGGATTGAGTAAGCAGATGTTGACACCTTGTTAGATGTTTACCTGTCTGTGTAAATATGAATGTCGTCTTTGTAGCGTGCTTCTAAATGGGAGAGGGACATTGTCTTCGCCACCAGGGGGCCACCGAAGATTCTGATCGAAGACCAGGAATTTCGGTCTGTATATCCAGTGGTGGAATTGTCCACGGAGGGTTGATTAGACTTAGAAGCCAATGCGCATGATGGGGTGCTGCGACGGGTAGTGCGACGAGAAGACGGTGAAAGTTAGACTTTGTCCGTCGAAGTGTTGGGCTTGTGAGTGTGAAGCCAGTCGAAGATAATGACGGCATGTTTCCTGTTCCCGGAGAACAGGTACTGGACGTTCCTTGGCTTCAGCAATGACGAGGTCGCTAGGTGTTGCGCGGGGGAGTCCAAAGTATACGCGCAAACTTCGCGCAATCATGTATGTCAAGCGTTTTTCCAGTGTTGGTGAGAGGCCATGTAAAACAGGAATGGAATATGCGGTAGTCTGGCGTACTAGAGCTGTATGCAATAGCAGTAGTCCACCAGTCGAGCCTCGCCATCTGGCACCTGCCACATATCTAAGAACGTTAATGACTCTGTCAATTTTTTCCTCAAGCATGTTAATATGTTTTGTTTGTACAAGTTTTCTACCAAAAAATTCTCGAACCAAGTCTGTGTCAGGAGGATGTTTTACCAAAATTGGTGGATTAAGAATATAAGATGTTTCTAGTTCGGTGATTCTGATTTAATAATAGACAGCACGAAAGACCTGTTTTCAAACGCGCAGAAAAGTATGTCGTTTTAAAAAAAAACTTAAAGTAATCGGAAGAGTAACACTTGCTTTCTTAAGTAACTCGTGTAATCGAGTAATTTAATTTAATACTTTTCACCAAGAGTAATTGTAATTGTAATAGATTACGTGTTTTTTTTTTTTCGAGTAACGTGTAAAAGACACAAACTTGGTCTTAGTGATCGTTTTTTTATTAGTATTATTATCCTTTTTGTATTCTAAACGGCTTCATCTTTACACTCGCTTATACACTTGACGTCTCGTGATCGAAACGGGCAAGTATAGATTCGGTTTCGGGCCCTACCCATCAATCAGGCGCGTTCGAGGCGCTCCAGAACTTCATCTCTTTCTCTGCTCGCGTGACTTGCTGCTAGGAACTTGTAGTGCGTCGTACGAAGTTGTTCCGAGGCGGGTCGATTCCTGTACCTCTCACTTGGGGGGTCGTGGCTGGCCAGATCGAGCGAGGCGAAACGAAAATCGTAAAATATAAAGGAAGGAAGCAAAGGGTGTGTGGTGCGCTTGCTCGTTTTGACGACGCCGCACGCAAGTCTGACTCCTGGCCCGAGGAGTCTCTGCCGCGCACGCACTGCGGATACCCGCCCGCCACCATACATCCGAGATCCCCGGCTGCGCGGCGAAATAAACATCGCAGCTTCCCCCCCCCCCCTCTCTCCCCTTCCCGAAAGGACCCCCCCCCCCCCCCCCCCCCCGACCCCACCCAACACCTCCTAGAAATAAGGCCGTAGCGCTCTTCTCGTGACGTCGCCAAGGAAGGCCATCGGGGGTTCCCGTCGAAGCGAAGGCAACGCTCGTGGTTCGACCGTCATAACGCGCTTTTCGTCACATACGCGTGTCTTATTAGCTAAAATGAAAGCTGCACATTGCAACGGGTCTAAGAAACACTTTATTATACGGCCAAAACATTACACCGCTAAATAATGGATACGAAATGGCACGAGGTATGCGTAGAAGACGTCTATAGAAAGATGTGATTGTTATAAGTAGAAAATATTGAGTCACGCAAATATTGCTGTAGGAATGCATATTTTATACAGAAATATTTCGACAAAATGGCGAGACACGCCGTAATTGAAGACAGCAATACAGATGAGTTAAAATCACGTAGAAGTAGCCAACGCGGACATGCCTCGAAAAGTCTCACTTACGATAATGTAAGCGATGTTATCGCGTGCAGTCACTGAATTAAAATTAATGTAATTTCGATCGAATGACAATATGGGGTCGACAAATAAGCTTGTGACGCTCGTATAATCACTCAAAACAGCGAGCTGATTAAATCCCGTATTATTTAATCAAAATACATTAACTTTTCCATGTGGCAGGGGTACTAAACTTACTATTTACAATCAACTAATTTACTTCTCCTTATGGGCTCGAGCTGCCTAAGAAAAAACTATAACCTATTTTGTATACAATAATACTGTTACCTTAATACAGTTAAGATTCTAGTATAAACGCGGTAAAGGCAACAAAATAACATGAGTATAAATAAACACATAAGCACAAACAACGCACTTTCAATAATCATACAAACTTGTTATTCACCTTCCAGTAAAAGCTAGAATATTACCAGGCAGATTTACAAATGTCGACGCAATAGCAGACGGATAATGACAAAAAACAAACTTCCATTCTATCACGATATTAAAAGAAAAATCGACTGCAGCACTGAACTTGCGTCTTACATGACCAAGAAAGCCCGTAACTAAGTTGTTTTTCACCTGTCGATCGTACCCATACGTACCACAAGATCCATCACGAAAACATTTGAACACGAACTTCAAGAAGTCTCTCTCTGTCGAGAGAGAGGTCATCAACCAGTGTCATCGTTGACTAGTTGCCACACGTGTCACTCAAACCTAGCAGGACCTGTTCCGCGAATCCACTTAAATGCCGTAGTATCAAACGAACACAAAAAAGAAACTACCCAAAACTGCGGTGACGACAAAAAAAAAAAAAAAGACGGGCAGGAGGGTAAAAGAACTACACACACGAGAGCAGCAGCAGCAGCAGTGTGGGACGAGAGGCTTAACATTGTCGACCCATCTCTTGCTCGTGTGCGCTCCCTGCGGCGACGACTGGAATTTTTTTTTTTTTGGTTCCTTTCCCTTTTGC